>NC_057796.1:207207840-207507840 GCF_018294505.1 Triticum aestivum
TTTAGAACACTCCTATGCTCATATCATAATATCTTTTTGGTGCATTTTATGGATCCTCAATATAGTGTGAATTTCTTCATTTGTTCGTAACTGGATATGTGCATTTGATTCCACTCACAATATGAGAAATGCACAAATTAAGGAGGAACTCATACTATATTGGTCTTCTAGATTTTTTCTCCATTTTGGCACTTGTTGCCAATGGGGGAGAAGTTTAGAGGGTTTAGGTGAAGTAGGTTGGTTCATGCATATCTACATTTGTTGTGGTTGTTGCATGGATGTGTATATAGAGGAAACTCCACCAAGTTCTTCCATGCATATATTGTGGGGGAGTTTGCTCTATATAGTGTGGTTCTACATATCTACATTTGTTGTGGTTGTTGCATGGATGTGTATATAGAGGAAACTCCACCAAGTTCTTCCATGCATATATTGTGGGGGAGTTTGCTCTATATGTTGGAAATATGCCCTAGAGGCAATAATAAATGGTTATTATTATATTTCTTTGTTCATGGTAATTGTCTATCATTCATGCTATAATTGTATTGTCCGGAAATCGTAATACATGTGTGAATACATAGACCACAACCTGTCCCTAGTAAGCCTCTAGTTGACTAGCTCGTTGATCAACAGATAGTCATGGTTTCCTGACTATGGACATTGGATGTCATTGATAACGGGATCACATCATTAGGAGAATGATGTGATGGACAAGACCCAACTTAAGCATAGCATAAAAGATCGTGTAGTTTCGTTTGCTAGAGCTTTTCCAATGTCAAGTATCTTTTCATTAGACCATGAGATCGTGCAACTCCCGGATACCGTAGGAGTGCTTTGGGTGTGCCAAACGTCACAACGTAACTGGGTGACTATAAAGGTGCATTACGGGTATCTCCGAAAGTGTCTGTTGGGTTGGCACGGATCGAGACTGGGATTTGTCACTCCGTGTGACGGAGAGGTATCTCTGGGCCCACTCGGTAATGCATCATCATAATGAGCTCAATGTGACTAAGGCGTTAGTCACGGGATCATGCATTGCGGTACGAGTAAAGCGACTTGCCGGTAACGCGATTGAACAAGGTATTGGGATACCGACGATCGAATCTCGGGCAAGTAACATACCGATTGACAAAGGGAATTGCATACGGATTGATTGAATCCTCGACACCGTGGTTCATCCGATGATATCATCGTGGAACATGTGGGAGCCAACATGGGTATCCAGATCCCGCTGTTGGTTATTGACCGGAGAGGCGTCTCGGTCATGTCTGCATGTCTCCCGAACCCGTAGGGTCTACACACTTAAGGTCCGGTGACGCTAGGGTTGTAGAGATATATGTATGCGGAAACCCGAAAGTTGTTCGGAGTCCCGGATGAGATCCCGGACGTCATGAGAGGTTCCGGAATGGTCCGGAGGTAAAGATTTATATATGGGAAGTCTTATTTTGGTCGCCGAAAAAGTTTCGCACTTTATCGGTATTGTACCGGGAGTGCCGAAAGGGGTCCGAGGGTCCACCAAGGGGGTCCACCAGCCCCGGGGAGGCACATGGGCTGTAAGGGGTGCGCCTTGGCCTATATGGGCCAAGGGCACCAGCCCCAAGAGGCCCATGCGCAAGAGATAAGAAAAAAGGGAGAGTCCTAAAGGGGGAAGGCACCTCCGAGGTGCCTTGGGGGGGAAGGACTCCCCCTGGCCGCACCCTTCCTTGGAGGAAGGGGCAAGGCTGCGCCCCCCCTCTCCCTTGGCCCTATATATAGTGGGGGGAAGGGAGGGCAGCAACATCTAAGCCTTGGGCGCCTCCCTCCTCCCCTGCAACACCTCTCTCTCTCTCTCTCTCGCAGAAGCTCGGCGAAGCCCTGCCGGAGACCCGCTACATCCATCACCACGCCGTCGTGCTGTTGGATCTCCATCAACCTCTCCTCCCCCCTTGCTGGATCAAGAAGGAGGAGACGTCGCTGCACCGTACGTGTGTTGAACGCGGAGGTGCCGTCCGTTCGGCACTCGGTCATCGGTGATTTGGATCACGGCGAGTACGACTCCGTCATCCACGTTCATTGGAACGCTTCCGCTCGCGATCTACAAGGGTATGTAGATCCACTCCTTTCCCCTCGTTGCTAGTAGACTCCATAGATGCATCTTGGTGAGCGTAGGAAAATTTTAAATTATGCTACGATTCCCAACAGTGGCATCATGAGCCAGGTCTATGCGTAGTTACTATGCACGAGTAGAACACAAAGTAGTTGTGGGCGTTGAGTTTGCCAATTCTTCTTGCCGCTACTAGTCTTTTCTTGTTTCGGCGGCATTGTAGGATGAAGCGGCCCGGACCGACCTTACACGTACTCTTACGTGAGACAGGTTCCACCGACTGACATGCACTAGATGCATAAGGTGGCTAGCGGGTGTCTGTCTCTCCTACTTTAGTCGGAACGGATTCGATGAAAAGGGTCCTTATGAAGGGTAAATAGAAATTGGCAAATCATGTTGTGGTCATACGTAGGTAAGAAACGTTCTTGCTAGAAACCTACAAACCACGTAAAAACTTGCAACAACAATTAGAGGACGTCTAACTTGTTTTTGCAGCAAGTGCTATGTGATATGATATGGCCAGAAGATGTGATGAATGATATATGTGATGTATGAAATTGATCATATTCTTGTAATAGGAATCACGACTTGCATGTCGATGAGTATGACAACCGGCAGGAGCCATAGGAGTTGTCTTTATTATTTTGCATGACCCGCGAGTCATTGAATAACGCCATGTAAATTACTTTACTTTGTTGCTAAACGAGTTGGCCATAGAAGTAGAAGTAATCGTTGGCGTGACGACTTCATGAAGACACAATGATGGAGATCATGGTGTCATGCCGGTGACAAAGATGATCATGGTGCCCCGAAGATGGAGATCAAAGGAGCATGATGATATTGGCCATATCATGTCACTATTTGATTGCATGTGATGTTTATCATGTTTCTGCATCTTATTTGCTTAGAACGACGGTAGCAAGTAGGATGATCCCTTATAATAATTTCAAGAAAGTGTTCACCCTAACTGTGCACCGTTGCGAAGGTTCGTCGTTTCGAAGCACCACGTGATGATCGGGTGTGATAGATTCTTACGTTCGAATACAACGGGTGTTGACGAGCCTAGCATGTACAGACATGGCCTCGGAACACACGCAATACACTTAGGTTGACTTGACGAGCCTAGCATGTGCAGACATGGCCTCGGAACACGGAGGACCGAAAGGTCGAGCATGAGTCGTATAGAAGATACGATCAACATGGAGATGTTCACCGATCTTGACTAGTCCGTCTCACATGATGATCGGACACGGCCTAGTTGAACTCGGATCATGTTTCACTTAGATGACTAGAGGGATGTCTATCTGAGTGGGAGTTCATAATCAGATGAACTTCATTATCATGAACATAGTCAAAAAGTATTTGCAAATTATGTCATGGCTTGCGCTTTAGTTCTACTGGTTAAGATATGTTCCTAGAGAAAATTTAGTTGAAAGTTGGTAGTAGCAATTATGCGGACTGGGTCCGTAAACTGAGGATTGTCCTCATTGCTGCACAGAAGGCTTATGTCCTTAATGCACCGCTCGGTGTGCTGAACCTCAGCGTCGTCTGTAGATGTTACAAAACATCTGACATACACGTTTTGATAACTACGTGATAGTTCGGTGCGGTTTAGAATTGTGGCACCAAAGACGTTTCTGAAACGTCGCAGAACATGTGAGATGTTCCGAAGACTGAAATTGGGATTTCAGACTAGTGCCCACGTCAAGAGGTATGAGACCTCTGACAAGTTTCTTAAGCCTGCAAACTAAGGGAGAAAAGCTCAATCGTTGAGCGTGTGCTCAGATTGTCTGAGTGCCACAATCGCTTGAATCGAGTGGGAGTTAATCTCCCAGATGAGATAGTGATAGTTCTCCATAGTCACTGCCACCAAGCTAGTAGAGCTTCGTGATGAACTATAACATATCAAGGATAGTTATGATGATCCTTGAGCTATTCGCAATGTTTGACACCGCGAGAGTAGAAATCAAGAAGGAGCATCAATTGTTGATGGTTAGTAAAACCACTAGTTTAAGAAGGGCAAGGGCAAAAAAGGGATACTTCATGAAACAGCAAGTTGTTTGCTGCTCTAGTGAAGAATCCCAAGGTTGAACCCAAACCCGAGACTAAGTGCTTCTGTAATGAGAGGAACGGTCACTGAAGCAGTACTACCCTAGATACTTGGTAGATGAGAAGGCAGGCAAGGTCGACAGAAGTATATTGGATATACGTTATATGAATGTGTACTTTACTAGTACTCCTAGCAGCACCAGGGTATTAGATACTGGTTCGGTTGCTAAGTGTTAGTAATTCGAAATAGAAGCTGCGGAATAAATGGAGACTAGCTAAAGGTGAGATGACGATATGTGTTGGAAGTGTTTCCAAGGTTGATGTGATCAAGCATCGCATGCTCCCTCTACCATCGAGATTTGGTGTTTGCGTTGAACATGATTGGATTATGTTTACCGCAAAACGGTTATTCATTTAAGGAGAATAATGGTTACTCTGTTTATTTGAATAATACCTTCAATGGTCTTGCACCTAAAATGAATCTCGATCGTAGTGATACACATGTTCATGCCAAAAGATATAAGATAGTAATGATAGTACCACATACTTGTGGCACTGCCACTTGAGTCATATTGGTGTAGAACGCATGAAGAAGCTCCATGTAGGTGGATCTTTGGACTCACTCATTTTTGAAAAGATTGAGACATGCGAACCATGTCTATTGGTATATATGCATGAAGAAACTCCATACAGATGGATCGTTTGGACTCACTTGATTATGAATCACTTGAGACATGCAAATCATACCACATGGGCAAAATGACTGAAAGTCCTCGTTTTCAATAGGATGGAACAAGAGAGCAACTTGTTGGAAGTAATACATTTTGATGTACGCAGTCCAATGAGTGCTGAGGCATGCAGTGGACATCGTTATGTTCTTACTTCAGAGATGATTTGAGTAGATGCTGAGTGTATTTACTTGATGAAACACTAGTCTGAATTATTGAAAGGTTCAAGTAATTTCAGAGTGAAGTTGAAGATCGTCGTGACAAGAGGATAAAATGTCTGTGATATGATCATACAGATGAGTATCTGAGATACGAGTTTGGCACACAATTGAGACATTGTGGAAGATGTTTCACAATTAATACCGCCTGGAACACCATAGTGTGATGGTGTGTCCGAACATCATAACTGCACCCTATTGGATATGGTGCATACCATGATGTTTCTTATCAAATTACCACTATCGTTTATGGGTTAGGCATTAGAGACAACCACATTCACTTTAAAAGGGGCACCACGCAATTCCGTTGAGACGACACCGTTTATAGAAACCTAAGTTGTCGTTTCTTAAAAGTTTGGGGCTGCGATGCTTATGTGAAAAAGTTTCAGGCTGATAAGCTCGAACCCAAAGCGGATAAATGCATCTTCATAGAATACCCAAAACAGTTGGGTATACCTCCCATTTCAGATCTGGAAGCAAAAGTAATTGCTTCTAGAAACGAGTCCTTTCTCGAGGAAAAGTTTCTCTCGAAAGAATTGAGTGGGAGGATGGTGGAGACTTGATAAGGTTATTGAACCGTCGCTTCAACTAGTGTGTAGCAGGGCACAGGAAGTTGTTCCTGTGGCACCTACACCAATTGAAGTGGAAGCATATGATAGTGATCATGAAACTTCGGATCAAGTCACTACCAAACCTCGTAGGACGACGAGGATGCGCACTACTTCAGAGTAATGCGTGATCCTGTCTTGGAAGTCATGTTGCTAGACAACAATGAACCTACGAGCTATGGAGAAGCGATGGTGGGCCCATATTCCGACGAATGGCTCGAGGCCATGAAATCCGAGATAGAATCCATGTATCAGAACAAAGCATGGACTTTGGTGAACTTGCCCGATGATCGGCAAGCCATTGAGGTAAATGGATCTTTAAGAAGAAGACGGACATGGACGGTAATGTTACCGTCTATGAAGCTCGACTTGTGGCAAAGAGTATTTTCACAAGTTCAAGGAGTTGACTGCGATGAGTTTTTCTCATCCGTAGCGATGCTTAGGTCCGTCGGAATCATGTTAGCATTAGCTACATTTATGAAATCTGGCAGATGGATGTCAAAACAAGTTTCCTTACCAGTTTTCGTAAGGAAAGGTTGTATGTGATACAATCAGAAAGGTTTTGTCGATCCTAAGGATGCTAAAAGGTATGCTAGCTCCAGCGATCCTTCCATGGATTAGAGCAAGCATCTCGGAGTCAGAATATACGCTTTGATGGAGTGATCAAAGTTTTTGGGTTTATACAAAGTTTGTTAGAAACTTGTATTTACAATAAAGTGAGTGGGAGCGCTACAACATTTCTGATAAGTATATGTGAATGACATATTGATGATCCGAAATGATGTAAAATTTCTGGAAAGCATAAAGGGTTGTTTGAAAGGAGTTTTTCAAAGGAAGACCTGGATAAAGCTACTTACATATTGGGCATCAAGATCCATAGAGATAGATCAAGACGCCTGATGATACTTTCAAAAGACAGCACACCTTGACATGATTTTGAAAGAGTTCAAAATAGATCAGCAAAGAAGGAGTTCTTGGCTGTGTTACAAGGTGTGAGTATTGAGTGAGACTCAAGACCTGACCATAGCAGAAGATAGAGAAAGGACGAAGGTCGTCCCCTATGCTTTAGACATAGGCTCTATAGTATGCTATGTTGTGTACCGCACATGTAGTGTGCCTTGCCATAAGTTGGTCAAGAGGGTACAATGGTGATCCGGGAAAGGATCTCATGACAGCGGTCGAACTTATCCTTAGCACCTAGTGGATTAAGGAATTTTCTCGATTATGGAGGTGGAAAGGAGTTCGTCGTAAAGGGTTACGTCGATGCGAACTTTGACATTAATCCGGATGACTCTGAGTAGTAAACCGGATTCGTATAGTAGAGCAATTATTTGAAATGGCTCCAAATAGCGCGTGGTAGCATCCACAAGATGACATAGATATTCGTAAAGCACACGGTTCTGAAAGGTTCAGACCCGTTGACTAATAACCTCTCTCACAAGCATAACATGACCAAACCAGAACACATTAAGTGATAATCACATAGTGATGTGAACTAGATCGTTGACTCTAGTAAACTCTTTAGATGTTGGTCACATGGTGATGTGACCAGTGAGTGTTAATCACATGGTGATGTGAACTAGATTATTGACTCTAGTGCAAGTGGGAGACTGTTGGAAATATGCCCTAGAGGCAATAATAAATGGTTATTATTATATTTCTTTGTTCATGGTAATTGTCTATTATTCATGCTATAATTGTATTGTCCGGAAATCGTAATACATGTGTGAATACATAGACCACAACCTGTCCCTAGTAAGCCTCTAGTTGACTAGCTCGTTGATCAACAGATAGTCATGGTTTCCTGACTATGGACATTGGATGTCATTGATAACGGGATCACATCATTAGGAGAATGATGTGATGGACAAGACCCAACTTAAGCATAGCATAAAAGATCGTGTAGTTTCGTTTGCTAGAGCTTTTCCAATGTCAAGTATCTTTTCCTTAGACCATGAGATCGTGCAACTCTCGGATACCGTAGGAGTGCTTTGGGTGTGCCAAACGTCACAACGTAACTGGGTGACTATAAAGGTGCATTACGGGTATCTCCGAAAGTGTCTGTTGGGTTGGCACGGATCGAGACTGGGATTTGTCACTCCGTGTGACGGAGAGGTATCTCTGGGCCCACTCGGTAATGCATCATCATAATGAGCTCAATGTGACTAAGGCGTTAGTCACGGGATCATGCATTGCGGTATGAGTAAAGAGAGTTGCCGGTAACGAGATTGAACAAGGTATTGGGATACCGATGATCGAATCTCGGGCAAGTAACATACCGATTGACAAAGGGAATTGCATACGGATTGATTGAATCCTCGACACCGTGGTTCATCCGATGATATCATCATGGAACATGTGGGAGCCAACATGGGTATCCAGATCCCGCTGTTGGTCATTGACCGGAGAGGCGTCTCGGTCATGTCTGCATGTCTCCCGAACCCGTAGGGTCTACACACTTAAGGTCCGGTGACGCTAGGGTTGTAGAGATATATGTATGCGGAAACCCAAAAGTTGTTCGGAGTCCCGGATGAGATCCCGGACGTCACGAGAGGTTCCGGAATGGTCCGGAGGTAAAGATTTATATATGGGAAGTCTTATTTTGGTCGCCGGAAAAGTTTCGCGCTTTATTGGTATTGTACCGGGAGTGCCGAAAGGGGTCCGGGGGTCCACCAAGGGGGTCCACCAGCCCCGGGGGGCCACATGGGCTGTAAGGGGTGCGCCTTGGCCTATATGGGCCAAGGGCACCAGCCCCAAGAGGCCCATGCGCAAGAGATAAGAAAAAAGGGAGAGTCCTAAAGGGGGAAGGCACCTCCGAGGTGCCTTGGGGGGAAGGACTCCCCCTGGCCGCACCCTTCCTTGGAGGAAGGGGCAAGGCTGCGCCCCCCCCTCTCCCTTGGCCCTATATATAGTGGGGGGAAGGGAGGGCAGCAACATCTAAGCCTTGGGCGCCTCCCTCCTCCCCTGCAACACCTCTCTCTCTCTCTCGCAGAAGCTCGGCGAAGCCCTGCCGGAGACCCGCTACATCCATCACCACGCCGTCGTGCTGTTGGATCTCCATCAACCTCTCCTCCCCCCTTGCTGGATCAAGAAGGAGGAGACGTCGCTGCACCGTACGTGTGTTGAACGCGGAGGTGCCGTCCGTTCGGCACTCGGTCATCGGTGATTTGGATCACGGCGAGTACGACTCCGTCATCCACGTTCATTGGAACGCTTCCGCTCGCGATCTACAAGGGTATGTAGATCCACTCCTTTCCCCTCGTTGCTAGTAGACTCCATAGATGCATCTTGGTGAGCGTAGGAAAATTTTAAATTATGCTACGATTCCCAACACTATATAGTGTGGTTCTACTAGCATCAAATTCTTGTGTAGTATTTCGATGCTAGTACAACCGGTTTTGATAACATCAACTATCTTTGTGATATTTGAGGCTATCAAAACCACCTCAAGTATTCAATTTATTCTCGGATAGATTGCATACTTGTTTTAAATTCATTATATAAACCCTCTTGTTGAGATTGTCATCAATTACCAAAATGGGGGAGATTGAAAGGGCATGTAGCCCCTAAGTGTGGTTTTGGTAATTGAATGACAATCTCTATGGACTAATGTTTTCAGTGAGATATATTTGAAGGTTTTGTCCATAGATGGTGCCTCAAGGATATTGGATGGAATCAAGGATGAAGTCCATATATATGAAGATAATGCCTCAAGGATATTGGATGGAATCAAGGATGAAGTCCATATAGATGAAGTTATATTTGCTCTAAGCTTTGGTATTAAATGACAATTCCTATGGAGCATCAAGTGCATTGGATCTTATATGAAGATATGTTCCGTAGTGATGCTTGAAGTTCTTTGGGTTGTTATGTGAAGATTGCCATCAAAGCATCCGAAGAAGTCCTCATGGTATCCCTCTCTGGATACCCCATGCACACGGGCTTATACCGTGCGCACGGGGTCGAGTGTCAACTCTCTGGATACCCCGTGCTCACGGGGCCTAGGTGTTGGCTCTCGAGATTCCATACCAGCGAGGTTTCAAGTTGGTGTTCTGAGTATCAAGGCTTGAGAGAATAATCAAAGAGAAGAATTCGAGTTATGGTTTCAAGACAAGATCATGGTGAGCTCATGTGTTGGGTTTCGGTTGATCAAGCCTTGAAGCAAGCAACTAGAGTGGAGAATTCATTATGCCTCTCAAGACAAGATCATGTTGATCAAGTCTTGAAGCAAGCAATTAGAGTGACGAATTCATTATGCCTCTCAAGAGTTTGGGATGGAGTTCTTAGAAGGGCAAGTGGTGACCAAGATGATATTCATAATGGAACTTGATATGGTCATGAAAGAGTCTTTGGTGATATTGTCTTGAAGCAATGAAGTGAAATGAAGAGTTCATTGTGGCTTTCAAGAAACCAAGATGGAGCTTGAAGTAAAGATGTTGGTTGACCAAGATGAAGCTCGAAGAGTATATCTAAGTGGTCAACTCACAAAGCACAAACAATGTACCACGTGAGATCAAGTGATCTAGTGGTATGGTAAGTAATTGTGAATTGTGCTTTGTTACCTATCCCATGCTATATGTTTGTTATGTCTATGTGGGTTAGGTGTTTCTCATAGGCTTGCATCAAAAGGAAAGATCTCGTGTAGCCTATGTGTGGATGACATCAAGTGGTGATGGTCATCGGATTCGAGGAGTCCAAGTGCAAGATGAGATGACATCAAGTGGTGATGGTCATCGAGTTCGGGGAGTCCAGGTGCAAGATGAGAAGCCGGAGGTTATATGCTTTGAAGCTTGCGGTCCACATCATGATAATGTGCATGTGAAGATGGGCTTGAGATAAGGTTTCCCTCATTGCATCATGAGGAAGCAATTCGAGTATCTTCACCAAGTGGTCGTGGACAAGAAAGGGATTCCAACTTGAGGCAAGCATTAAAGTCATCATCAAGCTCAAGTTGAATGTGCAAGGCAAAGGTATACCTTAGCTGGGTTTTCCTAGTTTTGCCGATCTCACAGTGCTTGGTGGGAGACCGGATTATAGGTTTGATAGCCGTACTATCAAGAGGGACTCTCGGGCAAGTAGCTTGATCACGTCGCATGAAGAGAGCTCAAACCTTTGCATTTCTTGCATCATTATTTATTGTTGATCTTGGGTGGTTCTCTATCTGAGGACCTTGGGCTTTTCCATAGCTTCAAAACGAGCCCAAGATCATCGAATTCGGAGTCCGTATGCCAAAGTTATCAACGTTTTAGTGGGCTGCTGCTGGCTGTCCTGGGGACTCCGTGTGCACGGGGTATTTGACCCCCGTGGGCACGGGGCCCCATGTGCATGGGGCTTGTACCGTGCGCACGGGACCCCGTGGGCACGGGGTCTAAACCCCCGTGCACACGGGGTTCCCAGGAAATGCCCGTTGGAGCCCCAACGGCTAGTTTCTGAGTTTGGCTATTTAAGGGCCCTTTCCTCCCACCGGTTGGGGGTTGGTTCTTACACTTTCAAAACACCATTTTGAGCCTCTCTACACCTCTCCCAAAGCCCTTTCTCCCCTCTATGTGAAGGGGGATTTGTGGATGGATTTGTGAGCCATTTGTTGATCATATCCATTGCATCCCCTCTCCTCAATCTCCTACTTTCAAAAGTGCATTTTGTGAGATTGAGAGAGTGTGTTGAGCATTTGTTGCTTGGCATTGCATTGCATTGCATTTGTTGCATTGGTTTGAGCTCCCCACATCGATTAGTTCGAGTGAGAGTCCGTGAGTTTATTACTCTTGGAGGTTTCGGCCTCCTAGACGGTTTGGTGATATTCATTGTGAAGATTGTGAAGAGGCCTATGTAGCCAAGGTTCCCCCGGAAGCTTCCTCTTGTGGTGTGCTCCGTGGAAGGGTGTTGAAGTGGCCTAGGTGGTCAAGTTCCTCCGGAAGCTTCCTTGCTTGTGGTGTGCTCCGGAGAAGTTTGTAAAGGTGTGGTGGTCGCCTTCAAGACCAACCCCGAGTGAATCGAGGCTCATCCATTGGGGGTGACTCAAAAAGGAGAATACGGTGAGTCACTTGGTGACGCCCCGGAGCTTTGGCTTCGGCACCGCTCTAACGGAGATTAGCACTCTCACGAGTGTGAACTTCGGGATAAATCCGCGTCTCCGACTCACTTGTGGTTATCTCTTACCCACACCCTTTACTTACCGCAATTCATACTTGCTCATATTGATATATCTTGTGCTAGTTGAATTGTTTAGTTGTTCCTACATTTCCATGTCTTGTGATATAGTTTGTGCTTGCTAGTTTCCTTAAGTGCCTATCTTGTTTAGCATAGGTTGTTGGTGCACTCAGTTGAGCCTAGCATATTTAGGATTTGTTCTTGAAAGGTATCCGTTTAGTTTAATTCCGCATTAGGATAAAGCCAAATCCGTAACAGTTTTAAAACGCCTATTCACCCCCCCTCTAGTCCCTCTTATAGCGTTGCTAGTTGCAGGTGAAGATGAAGATTGCTCCATGTTGGATTATGTTTATGTTGGGATATCACAATATCTCTTATATTATTAATGCATCTATATACTTGGTAAAGGGTGGAAGGCTCGGCCTTATGCCTGGTGTTTTGTTCCACTCTTGCCGCCCTAGTTTTCATCATACCGGTGTTATGTTCCTTGATTTTGCGTCCCTCACGCGGTTGGGTGATTTATGGGACCCCCTTGACAGTTCGCTTTGAATAAAACTCCTCCAGCAAGGCCCAACCTTGGTTTTACATTTGCCTCACCTAGCCTTTTTCCCTTGGGTTTCCGGAGCCCGAGGGTCATCTTTATTTACCCCCCCGGGCCAGTGCTCCTCCGAGTGTTGGTCCAAACTAGAGCCCTTTGCAGCGCCACCTCGGGGAAACTTGAGGGCTGGTTTTAGTTGTACGGACTGCTCATCCGGTGTGCCCCGAGAATGAGATATGTGCAGCTCCTATCAGGATTTGTCGGCACATTCGGGCGGCTTTGCTGGTTTTGTTTTACCATCGTCAAAATGTCTTGTAACCGTGATTCCGAGACTGATCGGGTCTTCCCGGGAGAAGGAATATCCTTCGTTGACCGTGAGAGCTTATAATGGGCTAAGTTGGGACACCGCTGCAGGGTATTATCTTTCAAAAGCCGTGCCCGCGGTTATGTGGCAGATGGGAATTTGTTAATGTCCGGTTGTAGAGAACTTGACACTTGACCTTAACTAAAACGCATCAACCGCGTGTGTAGCCGTGATGGTCTCTTCTCGGCGGAGTCCGGGAAGTGAACACGGTTTCTGGGTTATGTTTGACGTAAGTAGGAGTTCAGGATCACTTCTTGATCATTGCTAGTTTCACGACCGTTCTGTTGCTTCTCTTCTCGCTCTTATTTGCGTATGTTAGCCACCATACATGCTTAGTCACTGCTGCAACCTCACCACTTTACCCCCTTTCCTTACCCATTAAGCTTTGCTAGTCTTGATACCCATGGTAATGGGATTGCTGAGTCCTCGTGGCTTACAGATTACTACAAAGCTCCTTGACTTTATTAATTCCTTAGAATTAAAAGTTGAGTCCTCCATTCTAGATACGAGGGAGCTGGAAACTAAAGTGGAGGCGGAAATGAGACTGAAAGAATTGCTTCGAGAGGAGGAATTTAAGTGGGCGCTAAGAGCTAAAGTACAAAAAGTCATCCAAGGGGACGATAACACTCAATTCTTTCATATGATTGCGAATGGCAAACATCGAAAGAAGCGAATTTTTTAGCTTGAGCAAGACGAGGGGACGATCTTGGGACAGGAGAACCTAAAACTATACATCACCAATTATTACAAGCGGCTTTTTGGGTCACCTGAGGATAATTTTGTGTCCTTAGACGAGTCGAGGGTTGAGGATATCCCTCAACTTGCAACTGATGGGAACGATATTTTGACCACTCCATTTTCGGAGAAAGAGGTGTTTGAGGCAATTTCGCAAATGAAGACTAATAAAACTCCTAGGCCAGATGGCTTTCCGGCTGAGTTTTATAAAAAGTGCTGGCACATCATTGCGGGTGATTTGCTTCCAATGTTCCATGATTTGTTTCCTGGACATTTACAGTTATTTCACTTAAATTTCAGAATGATTATGTTACTTCCGAAGAAAACAGAGGCGATGCGGATTGAGCGGTTTAGACCGATCTGTCTTCTTAATGTCAGCTTTAAAATCTTCACCAAGGTGGGAACTAACAGGCTTACGCAGATTGCGCACTCGGTGGTGCAGCCATCTCAATCTGCTTTCATGCCGGACAAAAACATCCTAGAAGGGGTTGTGGTCCTACATGAAAGACTCCATGAAATCCACACGAAAAAACTAGATGGAGTGGTTTTTAAGGTGGATTTTGAGAAAGCGTACGATAAGGTTAAATGGCCTTTTCTACAGCAGGCATTGCAGATGAAAGGATTTGATCAGTCCTGGAGAAGCCAAGTAGATTCTTTCACGCAAAAAGGGAGTGTCGGAATCAAAGTGAATGACGACATAGGTCATTATTTCCAGACACACAGGGGTCTGAGGCAAGGAGACCCGATGTCACCTATTTTGTTCAACATTGTAGTAGACATGTTGACGATCCTAACAGGAAGAGCTAAGGACAATGGCTAGGTAGGCGGGCTCGTCCCGCATTTAGTGGACGGAGGGGTGTCCACTTTTACAGTACGCTGATGATACTATCATCTTCATGGAGCATGATCTGGCAAAGGCAATAAATATGAAGCTTGTGTTATGCTTATTCGAACAGTTGTTGGGGTTAAAGATTAACTTCCATAAAAGTGAATTGTTCTGCTTTGGAAGAGCTAAAGACGAACAAGACGCTTACAAACAATTGTTCGGATGTGAATTAGGGCCGTTGCCATTTACGTATTTGGGCATACCAATTCACCATCATAAGCTTTCTAACAAACAATGGAAGTGCATTGAGGATCGATTTGAAAAGAAACTAAGCTGCTGCAAGGGCAAGCTTATGTCATATGGAGGCCGACTAATTCTCATTAATTTGGTGCTCACGAGTATGCCAATTTGGTGCTCATTAATTTGGTGCTCTTGTCCTTTTTTGAGGTACCAGTTGGAGTTCGAAAAAGACTGGACTTCTATCGATCGCGGTTCTTCTGGCAGAGTGATGAGTTAAAACGAAAGTACCGACTCACTAAATGGGATATTATCTGTAGGCCAAAAGACCAAGGGGGTCTTGGTATTGAAAATTTAGAGGTGAAGAACAGATGTCTTCTCAGCAAGTGGCTGTATAAGCTATTTATAGAGACCGATGCCACATGGGCCCTGATTCTGCGTAATAAGTACCTCCATTCTAAAACCTTATCCCAGGTGATGGTCCAACCGACTGATTCACCGTTTTGGAAAGGACTGATGAGAGTGAAATCAACCTTCTTCCACAGGACAAAATTTATCGTTGGAAATGGTACTATCACGAGATTCTGGGAGGATACATGGTTAGGGGAGACGCCTCTAGCTATCCAATATCCTTCTCTCTATAATATTGTTCAGCGTAGAGATGCTTATGTTGCAACAGTATTACAGTCCAACCCTCTCAACATTCAATTCAGGAGGACTTTAGCGGGAAACCGTTGGGAAGCTTGGCTCCATCTTGTGAGAAGATTGATGGATGTCCACCTTTCTCAACAACCAGACCAGTTGCACTGGAAACTAACCAAGAATGGAGTGTTTTCCGTAAAATCCATGTATTTGGATATTATCAACTCTGGCTCTATTCCTCGATCGATGCATATTTGGAAAGTCAAAGTGCCCTTAAAAATTAAAGTGTTTGTGTGGTTTGTCCATAAACAAGTCATTCTAACTAAGGACAATTTGGCAAAACGTAACTGGACACGATCTAGAAGATGTAGCTTCTGTGATCAAGATGAATCTATCAAACACCTCTTTCTTGATTGCCCAATGGCAAAAAAATTATGGCGGTCTGTTCACATAGCGTTTAACATTACTCCTCCGACTACCATCCACACATTATTTGGGACGTGGCTAGATGGAATTGAGTCAGAAATGGCGAAATATATCCATGTAGGAGTATGCGCTTTATTATGGGCAGTTAGGAACTGCAGGAATGATCTGGTTTTTAACAGAACAACACATATTCACTTCTTGCAGGTTATGTTTCGGGCCACTACACTGATCCATATGTGGCCGCTACTCACTCCGACGGATGCAAGGGAGCGTATGGTTACTCGGTCTATCCGATGGGAGACGGTAGCACGGGCTATCTTCAACTGGTTTGGATGGTGGTCATGTAATAGGATAGGTGTTTAGTTCCTATCTACTTTTATTCCGCTGGCTATCCTGTTTCATGTTTATCTTGCTCTTTGTGAGCCTTTCTGTACCTTTGTGAGACCTGGAGACTTTGTTGAACCTTTTTTCTTATCAATAAGATGGCCGCATGCATCGTTCTGATGCAGAGGCCGGGGGATAACCTCCTTTTCCAAAAAAAATAAGGAATATGAGTACATCCTCTAAAAATTTCAGGTCCAAACACAAAATGCACATTGAGAAATAAAAAAAGACAAATTCAAATGTGACTAGTGTCAATGTTGCTTTTGTCTTTTTTACACTATTCATGCTAGATTTCACTTTTTGGTTTCTCGATGTGCATTTCGAGTTTGGACCTAAATTTTTAGGGGTTTGGACCTGAATTTTTTGAAATGTCTAAAAATGTTTTCTGACATTGGAGCACTGGGAGTACCTCATGACTGGGGCACCCAATACTTTATGGGGCCTAGTTCGGTTTGCGGCGAAAATAGAGTAAGACCTATAGAAATAGAGAAAAAAACCTACTCCTTTAAAGAAAAAGATCTGCAAACTATCAATTCATTTCCAGCAGCCACTTGGACAGGGGAAGGGGAGTTTGCACAAAAGAGATTGCCGATGAATTGCATGAGAAATATATTTTTACTCCCATTTCCTTACTTGGCATGCGACGGGAATTAGTGTGGGATGAAACTTTGCCCACGAATTAACAGTGTACCCCATGGGAAGAAAACGGTGGGAACTGGCTTCCTCAACTTTCATTCCTCTGCCCACTTAATCAGTCAATGGATTTTAATCTCCCCACCCTCAACTTCCATCCCGTCTCTAATTCGCATGAACCAAACACGTTGTGTTTAGAAAAGTGGAGCAAAAGAAAAGTTGAGTTTTTTTATCATGCTCCAAACTGTTAACGAGCTGATTGATCTGGCTACTTTGGGACGAGGTGCTTTCAAGAGACATTTTCTCTATAGTTGATGTGGGCACAATACTTTGAATCCAAACTCCAATGCTGACTGTCAAACTAGACACCGTCCACGGATCGGTGGGGCCAGTCCGCGGATACTAATGGAGGAGCCCGCAATCCAAAGCTATCCCCTAAATGTCCGTTAGTACGGTTAATTTGAAATTCAAATCCATTAGCGCCTGATCACATCCACACTTGATCAAAACAAAAAGGGCAGGTAGGCATCATCCCGATCATAAAGAAGCACTAGCCCAACAGTCCATGCAAAAAAGAAAAAAAAATCTACCCTGCTGGACCGACAATCTGAGCTTCCATGCTCAATTTGTCGTCACTGCCGCCTCCTTCTCCGCCGCTTCCTTGCCGATGTTGGGGTTAAATCCGACAGATCTTGGGTAGGGGGTCACGAGCTAGTGATCTTGGCTAGATGGTAACATGACGAACAAGAGACGTGATGTTTACCCAAGTTCAGCCCTCTCAACGCAGTAAAACCCTAGGTCCTGCTTTTGTTGTATTTATTGTGATGGATGCTACTCCCATAGGAGTTGTTGGATTTCCCTGAAGAGAAAGGGCGATGTAGCACATCAGCAAAAGTATTTCCCTCAGTTAAGAACCAATAGTTGAGGAGTGTAAAAATATCACTCATCACACTTTCTCTCTTAGTGTGTGTGATCAGAGGAGCTATTGCGATGATTAATCTGGGTACCTTAGCAAAGGCGATGTGTCAGCGAAAGGGGGTAAAAAAACGTTTGCATAGGACGACTATGCACTAGTGCCTCCTCAATCCACCATCGCAATGGCAGTAAATTCCTCAAATACAAAAGGACAAATGTCGAGTGACCGATCTTACACAACATCAAGAGGAATAATCAACTCATCACATGTAAAGGGCATATTGTGTCACTTATAGGCATTTAGTTCTAATCACACTAGAGTTCATCCATATTCCCAAGAACTAAAAAATTACTCAAACATGTGTGAAATTTACATAGAAGAGAGAGAGAGCCAAGTTACAAGCCGACACCAAGTCGGGAAAGGAGAAAGGCATGGCGATGTTGGTCGAGATGTCACTGGCCCGAAGGTCGGTGTGGAGCGTCGGTAGAGCCTTCCCTTACTTATTCTTGTCTTGGCCCTTCTTGTAGGGTGGTGATGGCCTTGTTGCAGCAATGGAGGTGTGATGGCTCGTGGTGGAATAGATGAGACTTAATACCGGCGGCTAGGGTAGGAGGTGAATATCTAGGTGGCCTCCACGAGTTTCCTCCATGGATCCTCCACCTGACCCTTCATCCAAGGGCTCCAGGGGAGCTAAATCCTCTCCAATACCCCATGAACTCCAAGGATCATGTAGGAACAAGAGCAATTTGAGAAAATGCCACACCTTTCCTGGGACTTTCATCCTATAGCACACCTTTCTTTTTATTGGATTCAATAGCACACCTTTGATTGATAGCTAGACAAAATACCACAAGTTAATGTTTTTACTACTTTTCCATGTCCAGGCCCACATCTCGTATTTGTTAGGACTAAATAAAGGAAATATGCCCTAGAGGCAATAATAAAGTTGTTATTTTATATTTCCTTATTCATGATAAAGGTTTATTATTCATGCTAAAATTGTATTGATCGGAAACCTAAATACATGTGTGAATACATAAACAAACATTGTGTCCCTAGTGAGCCTCTACATGACTACCTCGTTGATCAAAGATGGTTAAGGTTTCCTAACCATGGACATGAGTTGTCATTTGATAACAGGATCACATCATTAGGAGAATGATGTGATGGACAAAACCCATCCGTTAGCTTAGCATAATGATTGTTCAGTTTTATTGCTATTGCTTTCTTCGTGTCAAATACATATTCCTTCGACTATGAGATAATGCAACTCCCGGATACTGGAGGAATGTCTTGTGTGATATCAAACGTCACAATGTAACTGGGTGATTATAAAGATGCTCTACAGGTATCTCCGAAGGTGTTTGTTGAGTTGGCATAGATCAAGATTAGGATTTGTCACTCCGAGTATCGGAGAGGTATCTCCGGGCCCTCTCGGTAATACACATCATAAGCTTGCAAGCAAACGACTAAGGAGTTAGTCACGAGGTGATGTATTACGGAACGAGTAAAGAGAATTGCCGGTAACGAGATTGAACTAGGTATGAAGATAACGACGATCGAATCTCGAGCAAGTAACATACCGATGGACAAAGCGAATTACATATGTTGTCATAACGGTTCGACCGATAAAGATCTTCGTAGAATATGTAGGAGGCAATATGAGCATCCAGGTTCCGCTATTGGTTATTGACCGGGGAGGTGTCTCGGTCATGTCTACATAGTTCTTGAACCCGTAGGGTCCGAACGCTTAACGTTCGATGACGATATAGTATTAAATGAGTTATGTGATTTGATGACCAATTGTTGTTCTGAGTCCCAGATGAGATCACGGACATGACGAGGAGTCTCGAAATGGTCGAGAGGTAAAGATTGATATATAGGACGATGGTATTCGGACACCGGAAGTGTTTCGGGGGGTACCGGGTACTTATCGGGTCACCGGAAGGGGTTCCGGGCACCCCCGGCAAAAGATATGGGCCTTATGGGCCAAGAGGGGAAACGCACCAGCCACAAGGGGCTGGTGCGCCCCCCATATGGGTCAGCCAAGGTGAAGAAGGAAAGGGGAAGGAGGAAAGGTAAGTGTGAATTAGGATTCCCACTTCCTTCTCTCTCCCCCCTTCTTTCCTTCCCCCTCCGACATATATGGCAGGGGGCGCGGCCAAGGGCAGGAACCCAAGTAGGATTCGGTTCTACTAGGGGCGCCCCTATGCCTCTCCCCTCTCCCTCCCACCTATATATATGTGGGGGGCCTAGCACACACCAGACAATTGCCTAGCCGTGTGCGGTGCCCCCTTCCACCGTTTACACCCCCGGTCATATTTTCGTAGTGCTTAAGCGAAGCCCTGCAGAGATCACTTCACCATCACCGTCACCACGTCGTTGTGTTGACGGAACTCATCTGCTACCTCGACGTCTTGCTGGATCAAGAAGGCGAGGGACGTCACCGAGCTGAACGTGTGCAGAACGTGGAGGTGTCGTGCGTTCGACACTTGATCGGTTGAAGCGCGAAGAAGTTCGACTACATCAACCGTGTTGTGAAACGCTTCCGCTTACGGTCTACGAGGGTACTGTTGGGAGTCGTTGCATGGAAAACAAAAAAAATTCTACGCACACACAATGATCCATCCATGGAGATGCATAGTGATGCGCTTGAAGCTACGTCAGTATTTCCCCAAAGAGGAAGGGATGATGCAGCACAACGACGGTAGGTATTTCCCTCAGTGATGAGACCAAGGTTATCGAACCAGTAGGAGAACCAAGCAACACTACGTAAACAGCACCTGCACACAAATAACAAATACTCGCAACCCGATGTGTTAAAGGGGCTGTCAACCCCTTTCGGGCAACGGCGCCAGAAATTGGCAAACGAATGTGAGAGAGTTGTAAATATTGATAGATCGAACGCCAAATAAAATAAATTGCAGCAAGGTATTTTTGTGTTTTTGATTTAATAGATCTAACAATAAAAGCAAAGGAAAATAGATCGCAAAGGCAAATATAATAAAGAAGAGACCCAGGGGCCGTAGGTTTCACTATTGACTTCTCTCGAGAAAAATAGCAAATGATGGGTGAACAAATTACTGTTGGGCAATTGATAGAACTTCAAATAATCATGACGACATCCAGGCAATGATCATTATATAGGCGTCACATCCAAGATTAGTAGACCGACTCCTACCTGCATCTACTACTATTACTCCACACATCGACTACTATCCAGCATGCATCTAGTGTATTAAGTTCAAGGAGAAAAAGAATAATGCAATAAGAACGATGACATGATGTAGACAAGATCTATTTATGTAGAAATAGACCCCATCTTGTTATCCTTAATAGCAACGGTACATACGTGTCGGTTCCCCTTCTGTCACTGGGATCAAGCATCGTAAGATCGAACTCATCACAAAGCACCTCTTCCCATTGCAAGATAAATAGATCAAGTTGGCCAAACAAAACCCAAATATCGGAGAAGAAATACAAGGCTATAAGCAATCATGCATATAAGAGATCAAAGAAGACTCAAATAACTTTCATGGATAAAAAGATAGATCTGATCATAAACTCAAAGTTCATCGAATCCCAACAAACACATCGCAAAAAGAGTTACATCATATGGATCTCCAAGAGACCATTGTATTGAGAACCAAACGAGAGAGAGGAAGCCATCTAGCTACTAACTACGGACCCGTAGGTCTACAGAGAACTACTCACGCATCATCGGAGAGGTACCAATGGACATGATGCACCCCTCCGTGATGGTGTCTAGATTGGATCTGGTGGTTCTGGAACTTGCGGCGGCTGGAATTGATTTTCGTCGACTCCCCTAGGGTTTCTAAAATATTGGGGTATTTATAGAGCAAAGTGTCGGTTTGGGAGGCACCCGAGGTGGGCACAACCCACCTGGGCGCACCTGGCCCTCCAGGCGCGCCCTCATGGGTTGTGCTCCCCTCAGAGCACCCCTAGGCTCTTCTCTGGCCCACTGGATGTCTTCTGGTCCAAAAAAATCCACAAAAAGTTTCGCTGCGTTTGGACTCCGTTTGGTATTGATTTCCCGCGATGTAAAAAACATGCAAACAACAACAACTGGCACTTGGTACTATGTCAATAGGTTAGTACCAAAAAATGATATAAAATGATTATAAAACATCCAAGAATGATAATATAACAACATGGAACAATAAAAAATTATAGATACGTTGGAGATGTATAATCATCCCCAAGCTTAATTCTTGCTCGTCCTCGAGTAGGTAAATGATTAAATCAGAATTTTTTATGTGGAATGATGCCTAACATGTCATCTCATATTCTTTTCTTTATAGCATGGACATTTGGAGTTTTTATATGGTTCAAAGCAATAGTCTAGTTTTGACATGATAATTTGAATACTCAAGCATATCCACAAGCAACCATGTCTTTCAAAATATCAATGCTAAAATAAGTTATCCCTAGCCCATCATGCTCAATCATTGATCCATTCATGAAACACACTCGCATATTAGCTACACCCAATGCTCAAGTACGACCACAGTGCCCCCTAATTTGTGCTTAGTTTATAAGAGAAGATGGAGACTCAAGTAAAAATAAAAATTGCATAAAGTAAATAGAAAGGCCCTTCGCGGAGGGAAGTAGGGATATGTAGAGGTGCCACAGCTCAAAGCAAAAAAAGATAGAGATAAAACATTTTGGGTGGCATGCTTTTCCTGTCAACGAAAACGATCAAGTAGTTCCCAATACTTTCCATGCTAGATATATCATAGGCGGTTCCCAAACAAAAAATAAAGTTTATTCCTTTTTCCACCATACTTTCACTTTCCATGGCTAACCGTATCCACGGGTGCCTTCCACACCAACACTTTCCAAGGAATTTATTATTTGACAACATAAAGTAAATTCACTTTTCATTTCAGGACTGGGCATCCCTAATACCTTTGTCGTACTCTCATGCAATGACAAGTGAATAAACACTCATCCTGAGAATAACACATCTAGCATGGAAATATATCAGCCACCCCCTGCCGTTTCATGAACGGTACGAGCACACAAAAGAGAAATTTATTTCGAAAGTTAGAGATGGCACATACAAATTTGCTTAGAACGGCAAAAGAATACCGCATGTAGGTAGGTATAGTGGACTCATGTGGCAAAAACTGGTTTAAAGGATTTTGGATGCACAAGTAGTGATCATACTTAGTGCAAATGAAGGCTAGCAAAAGATTGAGAAGCATCCAACCAAGAAATGAAAAAAAATCTCAAAAGCGAGCATTAAGCATAACTAACACCGAATAATGCACCACAAGTAGGATGTAATTTCATTGCATAACTATTGACTTTCGTGCTTGCATAGGGAATCACAAACCTTAACACCAATATTCTTACTAGAGCATAATTACTCATCAACATGACTCACATATCACTATCATCATATCTCAAAACTATTACAAAAAATCAATTTTATTTTGTCCAATGATCTTCATGAAAGTTTTTATTATATCCTCCTTGAATATCTATCACCTTGGAACTAGTTTCATATGTTACTTTTAATAAGCTCAAAAAAAATAAGTGAAGAACATGAGCATCATATTTCTTTCTCTCAAATTAATCTAAGTGAAGCATGAGAGAAGTTCTTCAAAGATAACAAAGCACACCGTGCTCAAAAAATATAAGTGAAGCACTAGAGCAATTCCAAGGCTCTAAAAATTTAAGTGAAGCATAGGAGCAAGCAGAGCATAATTTGGCTCTCCAAATTAGGTGTGTACATCAAGGATGCTTATTAAAAATAAAAAATAAAAACAAGCAAAGACTCATATCATACAAGACGCTCCAAGCAAAACTCATAATATGTGACGAATAAAAATATAGTTTAAAGTAAAATATCGATGGTTGTTATAAGAAAGAGGGGATGCCACTTCGGGGCATCCCCAAGCTTAGCCTTTTGCTAATCCTTATTCCTTCATCCATCGCAATCTCCCAAAACTTGAAAACTTCAATCAGACAAAACTCAACAAAACCTTCGTGAGATCCGTTAGTATAAGAGAGCAAATCACTACTATAAGTACTGTTGCAAACCCATCCATATTTTATTTTTGCCTTATATCTACTGTATTCCAACTTTTCTATGGCAAAAACTCTTCAAAGGAAACCATAGAATCATCGAAACAAGCACACAACGCAAAGGAAACAGAATCTGTAAAAAACAGAACAGTCTGTAGCAATCTGGATATTTCGAATACTTATGTAACTCCAAAAGTTCTGAAAAAATAGGAAAACGTAGGGAATTTGTATATAAATCTTGTGTAAAAAATTCAGAATTTTATCACGCTTCTGTGATTTTTAATAATTCTGTGACCGGCGCACAAAGTTTCTGTTTTTCAACAAGATCAAATCAACTATCACCCAACATGATCCCAAAGGCTTTGCTTGGCACAAACACTAATTAAAACACAATCATAACAGTAGCATAATTGTGCAAACACTCAATAACAGAAAGAAAAAGACAAAAATAAATTTTCTTCATTGGGTTGCCTCCCAACAAGCGCTCGTTTTATGCCCCTAGCTAGGCATAAGATTTCAATGATGCTCACATGAAAGATAGTAATTGAAACACGAACAGAGCATCATGTAACATATGACGAACACATTTAAGTCTAACATACTTCCTATGCATATGAATTTTATAATCAAACAAATTATAAATACAAGAAACATCTAACATATGCAAAGAAGAGGAATAAAACATTGACAACCTCAACATAACGAGAGGTAATTTAGTAACATGAAAGTTTCTGCAACCATATTTTCCTCTCTCATAATAATTACATGTAGGATCATAATCAAATTCAACAATATAACTATCACATAACATATTCTCAACACGATCCACATGCATGCAAATTTGACACTCATCCAAAATAGTGGGATCATCATCAAATAAAGTCATGACCTCTCCAAACCCACTTTTATCAAAAAATTCATAAGATTGAACACTCTCCAAATATGTGGTATTATTATTACCTAAAGTCGACGCTCTTCCAAACCCACTTTCAATATTATTATTGCAAACATATTCATCATGAGGCTTAAATAAACTTTCAAGATCATAAGAAACATTATCACCCCAATCATGATCATTGCAATAAGTAGTAGACATATCAAAATTAGCATCCCCGAGCTTGGGGTTTTGCATATCATTAGCACAACAGACATTAATATAATATAATAACATCATTGCAATCATGATTTTCATCCAAGGAGCTATCATGAATCACTTTATAAATTCCTTCGTTTAACACTTCAGCACAATTTTCAGATTCATAAATCTCAAGCAAAACTTCATAAAGATAGTCTAGTGAACTCAATTCACTAGCAATTGGTTCATCAAAGTTGGATCTTTTGAAAAGATTAACAACTGGATGAGGATCCATATCAATAGATTTTTAGCAAGCAAAGATGCAAGCAAATAGAAGGCACATGGTGACACAAGTAGAGATAGTAAACAAGAGATCTAACGAGAAAAAGACGAAAGAAAAGGAGGGCGAATAAAACAGAATTTTTTTTGTGAAGTGGGGAGATGAAAACGAGAGGCAAATGGCAAATAATGTAAATTGTAATGAGATGAGATTTGTGATTAGGAACCTCGTAGATGTTGGTGATGTCTCCCCGACAACGGCGCCAACAATTCCTATTGATGCGGCTTGAACTACGTTGGTATTTCCCCAAAGAGGAAGGGATGATGCAGCACAGCTATGGTAGGTATTTCCCTCAGTGATGCGACCAAGGTTATCGAACCAGTAGGAGAACCACGCAACACCACGTAAACAGCTCCTGCACACAAATAACAAATACTTTCAACACGACGTAAGAGAGGGGTTGTCAATCCCTCACGGATAAAAAGATAGGTAAAATTGTAGTAGATTGGATAAATAGATCTCGCGGAAACGCGAGATAAAATAAATAAATAAAAATTGCACCAAGGTATTTTTGTATTTTTGGATTAATAGATCTGGAAATAAAAGCAAATAAAAATAGATCGCGAAGGCAAATATAATAAAGAAGAGACCCGGGGGCCGTAGATTTCACTAGTGGCTTCTCTCGAGAAAAATAGCATACGGTGGGTAAACAAATTACTGTTGGGCAATTGATAGAACTTCAAATAATCATGACGATATCCAGGCAATGATCATTATATAGGCATCACGTCCAAGATTAGTAGACCGACTCCTGCCTGCATCTACTACTATTACTCCACACATCGACCGCTATCCAGCATGCATCTAGTGTATTAAGTTCATGGAGAAACGAAGTAATGCAATAAGAACGATGGCATGATGTAGACAAGATCTATTTATATAGAAATAGACCCCATCTTGTTATCCTTAATAGCAACGATACATATGTGTCGGTTCCCCTTCTGTCACTAGGATCAAGCACCGTAAGATCGAACCCATCACAAAGCACCTCTTCCCATGGCAAGAAAAATCGATCTAGTCAGCCTAACTAAACCAAAGATGAGAAGAAGAAATACGAGGCTATAAGTAATCATGCATATAAGAGATCAAAAGACTCAAATAACTTTCATGGATAAAAACATAGATCTGATCATAAACTCAAAGTTCATCGGATCCCAACAAACACACCGCAAAAAGAGTTACATCAAATAGATCTCCAAGAGACCATTGTATTGAGAATCAAAAGAGAGAGAGAGAGAGAGAGAGAGAGAGATAGAGAGAGAGAGAGAGAGAGAGAGGAAGCCATCTAGCTACTAACTACAGACCCGTAGGTCTACAATGAACTACTCACGCATCATCGGAGAGGCACCAATGAGGATAATGAACCCCTCTGTGATGGTGTCTAGATTGGATCTGGTTGTTCTGGAACTTGCGGCGGCTGGAATTGATTTTCGTCGACTCCCCTATGGTTTCTAGAATATTGGGGTATTTATAAAGCAAAGAGGCGGTGCGGGAGGCCACCTAGGTGGGCACAACCCGGGCCCCAGGCGTGCCCTGGTGGGTTGTGCTCCCCTCGGAGCACCCTCCCAGGTGCTTCTCTGGCCCATCTGGTGTCTTCTAGTCCAAAAAAATCCACAAAAAGTTTCGCTGCATTTGGACTCCGTTTGGTATTGATTTCCTGCGAAGTAAAAAACAAGCAAAAATACAGCAACTAGCACTGGGCACTATGTCAATAGGTTAGTCCCAAAAAGTGATATAAAATGATTGTAAAACATCCAAGAATGATAATATAACAGCATGGAACAATAAAAAATTATAGATATGTTGGAGACGTATCAATCACGAAGCCTTTGTAGCTTGGTGGCAGTGATTGAAGAACTCTGTCAATAACACAATCAACTCCGAGCTGAGTCAAGTGATTGTAATACCAAGACATTTTGAGTATGTGTTCACTGAAAGAACTGTTCTCCTCCGTCTTGCAGCTATAGAACTTGTTGGAGACTTCATATCTCTCAACTCGGGCATTTGCTTGAAATATTAACTTCAACTCTTGGAACATCTCATATGCTCCATGACGTTCAAAACGTCTTTGAAGTTCCGGTTCTAAGCCGTAAAGCATGGCACACTAAACTATAGAGTAGTCATCAGACCGCGTTGCCAGACGTTCACATCGTCTAGATTAGCGGGAGGGGGCTTGTCACCTAGCGGTGCATCAAGGACATAATTCTTCTATGCAGCAATGAGGATAATCCTCAAGTTACGGACCCAGTACGTGTAGCTGCTACCATCATCTTTCAACTTAGCTTTCTCTAGGAACATATTAAACTTCGGGGGAATGTTAGCACGGCCTATTGATCTATAACATAGATATGCAAATACTATCAGGACTAAGTTCATGATAAATTAAGTTCAATTAATCAAATTACTTAAGAACTCCCACTTAAATAGACATCCCTCAAGTCATCTAAGTGATATGTGATACAAATCAACTAACCCATGGCCGATCATCACGTGAGATGGGGTAGTGATCAATGGTGAACATCTCTATGTTGATCATATCTACTATATGATTCATGTTCGACCGTTCGGTCTCCAGTGTTCAGAGGCCATGTCTGTACATGCTAGGCTCGTCAAGTTTAACCCGAGTATTCCGCATGTGCAAAACTATCTTGCACCCGTTGTATGTGAACGTAGAGTAAATCACACCAATCATCACGTGGTGTCTCAGCACGACGAACTGTCGCAACGGTGCATACTCAGGGAGAACACTTTTACCTTGAAATTTAGTTCAGGGATCATCTTATAATGCTACCGCCGTACTAAGCAAAATAAGACGCATAAAAGATAAACATCACATGCAATCAAAATATGTGACATGATATGGCCATCATCTTGTGCTTTTGATCTCCATCTCCAAAGCATCGTCATGATCTCCATCGTCACCGGCTCGACACCTTGATCTCCATCGTTGTGTCGTGCTCGTCTCGCCAACTATTGCTTCTACAACTATCACTAACGTATAGTGATAAAGTAAAGCAATTACATGGCGTTTGCATTTCATACAATAAAGAGACAACCATAAGGCTCCTGCCGGTTGCTGATAACTTTACAAAAAATGATCATCTCATACAATAACGTATATCTCATCATGTCTTGACCATATCACATCACAACATACCCTGCAAAAACAAGTCAGACGTCTCTACTTTGTTCTTGCAAGTTTTACGTGGCTGCTATGGGTTTCTAGCAAGAACTGTTCTTACCTATGGCAAAAACCACAACGGTGATTCGTCAAGTTTGCTATTTTAACCTTCTTCAAGGACCGGCTGTAGTAAAATTCGATTCAACTAAATTAGGAGAAACAGACACCCGCCAGCCACCTTTATGCAAAACTAGTTGCATGTCTGTCGGTGGAACCGGTCACATGTACGTGGACATGTAAGGTTGGTCCGGGCCGCTTCATCACACAATACTGTCGAATCAAAATAAGACGTTGGTGGTAAGCAGTATGACTATCACTGCCCACAACTCTTTGTGTTCTACTCGTGCATATCATCTATGCATAGACCTAGCTCATAATGCCACCGTTGGGAATCGTTGCATGGAAAACAAAAAAAATTCTATGCACACGCAATGATCTATCCATGGAGATGGATAACAACGAGGGGGAGAGTGTGTCTACATACCCTCATAGACCGTAAGCAAAGCGTTTCACAACGCGGTTGATGTAGTCGAACTTTCTTCGCGCTCCATCGATCGAGTACCGAACGTACGACACCTCCGAGTTCTGCACATGTTCAGCTCAGTGACGTCCCTCGCCTTCTTAATCCAGCAAGACGTCGAGGTAGTAGATGATTTCCGTTAGCACGACGGCGTGGTGACGGTGATGGTGAAGTGATCTTCGTGGGGCTTTGCCTAAGCACCCCGAAAATATGACCGGGGGTGTAAACTGTGGAGGGGGGCACCGCACATGGCTAGACAATTGTCTGGGGTGTGCTAGGGGCACCCCCCACATATATATAGGTGGGAGGGGGAGGGGAGGCAGCCAGGAGGCTCCCAAGTAGGCCAAATCCTACTTGGGGTCTCCCCATGGCCGGCGCCCCCCTTCCTTATTTGCCGAAGGGGGAAGGAAATAGGAGGGAGGAGGGAAGGAAGGGGGAGGCCGAATCCCCTTATGTCTACTACACAACCTTCTTCTTGTAGACGTTGTTGGGCCTCCAAGTGCAGAGGTTTGTAGGACAGTAGCAAATTTCCCTCAAGTGGATGACCTAAGGTTTATCAATCCATGGGAGGCATAGGTTGAAGATGGTCTCTCTCAAACAACCCTGCAACCAAATAACAAAGAGTCTCTTGTGTCCCCAACACACCAAATACAATGGTAAACTGTATAGGTGCACTAGTTCGGCGAAGAGATGGTGATACAAGTGCAATATGGATGATAGATATGAGTATTTGTAATCAGAAAAATGTAAAAACAGCAAGGTAACAAGCGATGGAACTGAGCGTAAATGGTATTGCAATGCTAGGAAACAAGGCCTATGGTTCATACTTTCACTAGTGCAAGTTCTCTCAACAATAATAACATAATTGGATCATATAACTATCCCTCAACATGCAACAAAGAGTCACTCCAAAGTCACTAATAGAGGAGAACAAACGAAGAGATTATGGTAGGGTATGCAACCACCTCAAAGTTATCCTTTCTGATCGATCTATTCAAGAGTCCGTAGTAAAATAACATGAAGCTATTCTTTCCGTTCGATCTATCATAGAGTTCGTACTAGAATAACACCTTAAGACACAAATCAACCAAAACCCTAATGTCACCTAGATACTCCAATGTCACCAGAAGTATCCGCGGGTATGATTATACGATATGCATCACACAATCTCAGATTCATCTATTCAACCAACACAAAGAACTTCAAAGAGTGCCCCAAAGTTTCTACCGGAGAGTCAAGACGAAAACGTGTGCCAACCCCTATGCACAAGTTCACAAGGTTACGGAACCCGCAAGTTGATCACCAAAACATACATCAAGTAGATCACGTGAATATCCCATTGTCACCACAGATAAGCACATGCAAGACATACATCAAGTGTTCTCAAATCCTTAAAGACTCAATCCGATAAGATAACTTCAAAGGGAAAACTCAATCCATTACAAGAGAGTAGAGGGGGAGAAACATCATAAGATCCAACTATAATAGCAAAGCTCACGATACATCAAGATCGTACCACCTCAAGAACACGAGAGAGAGAGAGAGAGAGAGATCAAACAAATAGCTACTGGTACATACCCTCTGCCCCGAGGGTGAACTACTCCCTCCTCGTCATCGCGAGCGCCGGGATGATGAAGATGGCCACCGGAGAGGGATTCCCCCCTCCGGCAGGGTGCCGGAACGGGTCTAGATTGGTTTTCGGTGGCTACAGAGGCTTGCGGCGGTGGAACTCCCGATCTAGGTTATGTTCTGGGGGTTTCTGTATATATAAGAGGTTTTGGCGTCGGGAACAAGTCAGGGCGGTCTCCGAGGCGGCCACGAGGTAGGGGGCGCGCCCAGGGGGGTAGGGTGCACCCCCACCCTCGTGGTGGCCTCGGGACTCTCCTGGTCCATCTTCGGTACTCCGTGGGCTTCTTCTGGTCCAAAAATAATCTCTGTCAATTTTCAGCTCAATTGGACTCCCTTTGGTTTTCCTTTTTTGCGATACTCAAAACAAGGAAAAAACAGAAAACTGGCATTGGGCTCTAGGTTAATAGGTTAGTCCCCAAAATCATATAAAACATCCTAGATGGATAATATAATAGCATGGAACAATCAAAAATTATAGATACATTGGAGACGTATCAAGCATCCCCAAGCTTAATTCCTGCTCAACCTCGAGTAGGTAAATGATAAAAACAGAATTTTTGATGTGGAATGCTACCTAACATATTTATCAATGTAATCTTCTTTATTGTGGCAAGAATACTCAGATCCATAAGATTCAAGACGAAATCTTAATATGACATAAAAATAATAATACTTCAAGCTTACTAACCAAGCAATTATGTCTTATCAAAATAACATAGCCAAAGAAAGCTCATCCCTAGAAAATCATATAGTTTGGCCATGCTTCATTTTCGTCACACAAAATGCTCTCATCATGCACAACCTCGATGACAAGCTGATACGTCTCCAACGTATCTATAATTTTTTATTGTTCCATGCTATATTATATTCTATTTTGGACATTAATGGGCTTTATTATACACTTTTATATTATTTTTGGGACTAACCTATCAACCGGAGGCCCAGCCCAGAATTGCTGTTTTTTTGCCTATTTCAGAGTTTCGCAGAAAAAGAATATCAAACGGAGTCCAAACGGAATGAAACCTTCGGGAACGTGATTTTTGGAACGAACTTGATCCAGAGGACTTGGACCCTACGTCAAGAAAGCAACCAGGAGGGCACGAGGTAGGTGGGCGCGCCTACCCCTTGGGAGCGCCCTCCACCCTCGTGGGGCCCATGTTGCTCCACCGACGTACTTCTTCCTCCTATATATACCTACGTACCCCCAAACTACCAGATACGGAGCCAAAAACCTAATTCCACCGCCGCAACCTTCTGTACCCGTGAGATCCCATCTTGGGGCCTTTTCCGGAGCTCCGCCGGATGGGGCATCGATCACGGAGGGCTTCTATATCAACACCATAGCCTCTTCGATGATGTGTGAGTAGTTTACCTCAGACCTTCGGTTCCATAGTTATTAGCTAGATGGCTTCTTCTCTCTCTTTGGATCTCAATACAAAGTTCTCCACGATTCTCGTGGAGATCTATTCGATGTAATCTTCTTTTGCGGTGTGTTTGTTGAGACCGATGAATTGTGGGTTTATGATCAAGTTTATCTATGAACAATATTTGAATATTCTCTGAATTCTTTTATGTATGATTGGTTATCTTTGCAAGTCTCTTCGAATTATCAGTTTGGTTTGGCCTACTAGATTGATCTTTCTTGCAATGGGAGAAGTGCTTAGCTTTGGGTTCAATCTTGCGGTGTCCTTTCCCAGTGACAGTAGGGGCAGCAAGGCACGTATTGTATTGTTGCCATCGAGGATAACAAGATGGGGTTTATATCATATTGCATGAGTTTATCCCTCTACATCATGTCATCTTACTTAAAGCGTCACTCTGTTCTTTTGAACTTAATACTCTAGATGCATGCTGGATAGCGGTCTATGTGTGGAGTAATAGTAGTAGATGCAGGCAGGAGTCGGTCTACTTGTCGCGGACGTGATGCCTATATACATGATCATACCTAGATATTCTCATAACTATGCTCAATTCTGTCAATTGCTCAACAGTAATTTGTTTACCCACCGTAATACGTATGCTCTTGAGAGAAGCCACTAGTGAAACCTATGGCCCCCGGGTCTATTTTCCATCATATTAATCTTCCAACACTTAGCTATTTTTATTGCCTTTTATTTTACTTTGCATCTTTATCATAAAAATACCAAAAATATTATCTTATCATATCTATCATATCTCACTTTCGTAAGTGACCGTGAAGGTATTGACAACCCCTTTATTGCGTTGGTTGCAAGGATTTTATTTGTTTGTGTAGGTGCGAGGGACTCGTGCGTGGCCTCCTACTGGATTAATACCTTGGTTCTCAAAAACTGAGGGAAATACTTACGCTACTTTACTGCATCACCCTTTCCTCTTCAAGGGAAAACCAACGCAGTGCTCAAGAGGTAGCAAGAAGGATTTCTGGCGCCATTGCCGGGGAGATTCGCGCCAAGTCAAGTCAAGATTTGACTCCCAGCAATGAGCCATTTCTGGCGCCGTTGCCGGGGAGTCTACGCAAAAGTCAACATACCAAGTACCCATCACAAACTCTTATCTCCCGCATTACATTATTTGCCATTTGCCTCTCGTTTTCCTCTCCCCCACTTCACCCTTGCCGTTTTATTCGCCTTCTTCCTGTATGCCTTTTTGTTTGTGTTTCCACATGCCTTCTATTTGCTTGCATCTTTGCTTGCTAAAAATCTATTGATATGGATCCACTTAAAGTGTTTTACTTGGATCATCTTCGATCCTTATGCGCTCGTGCTGAAACCCCAACTAGCCTAGTTGATAGGAAATCTTTAGATGAGCATGCTCATTTTGTGCGTCACCGTTTGTCTGAAAAAGGGCGACTCTTATGGAATCAAAAAACAATTTTCTGTGTTATGCTTGGAATCTTTGTGAAATTTGTGATATTACTTGTTGCTCTAAGAACCCTAAAAAACACCTCCCCTACCTATGTGAGTTTAATGAAAATGAAATCTTATCTTCTTATGCAAAGGATGTTTATAGCTACTATGATATTGAACAAATTGAAGAATTTGTTGCTTTTAAGGGTTCTTTTGAAGTTGCTTCTTTGATTGAAAAGTATGATACTACTCTTTACGAATCTGAAAATCTTGACATACTTGAATATTGCTATGAAAACTATGCTCATAATGTCTATGTCAAAGAATTTATTGAAAGTATGACCGTTGCTTCTAAAGAAAATAATGATATGCACGAATCTATAGATAATTATGATTCTGATGATTTGATTGAAATATCCCTTGATGAACATGATGCTTCTTGTGGCCATGATGCCAATATTTATGAAGATGAATTTGCTATGGTTCCCTATGTTAAACATGAGATCGTTGCTATTGCGCCCATACTTGATAGTTACTTTGATGAAAAGCATGATTGCAATGATTTTACTATAAATTCTCTTAATGTCAATTGTGTTAATAATATACAAAACCCTAAGCTTGGGGATGCTAAGATTGCTATGTCTACTACTTATTGCAATGATCATGATTGGGGTGATTCTTCTTATGACCTTGAAAATTTATTTAAGCCCCATGATGAACATGAGATTGACAATAGTGTTTACAATATTATTGAAAGTGGGTTTGGAAGAGTGTCAACTTTAGATCCCACATATTTTAATTTTGATCAATCTTATGAAATTGTTGATAAAAGTGGGTTTGGAGAGGTCATGATGAGGACATCAATACCATTGTTACACCCACAGCCCCTGCTGCTATACATACTGGACCAATTACTAGAGCTCGCGCACGCCAATTAAATTACCAGGTACTTTCGTTTCTTGGTAATGATTCTAATGTTCATGAGAATATGATGCTGCCTAAATTGGATACATTTGTTTTGCTTACAAATGAAGGGCCTAGCTTTGAGAAGGATGAACATTGGAGCAAGAACAAGCATGGAGATGATGGCATGCGCATGGGGAACAAGAACGGAGTTACAAGTGATGATTTCAAGACGTTGAAGCCACCATAATGCGTGCATGAAGCCTTGGACGAAATATACAAGATGCTACTTCATAACTTTCGTCCAGAGGCTATTCTAGGTGCTGCGTCACCTTATTATTGGGCCAGGCCCATGTAATTTCGAAATACATAAGTATAGGCTATTTTTAGAGTCCGTATGTGTGGGGAAACAAGAGATAGGGTTGGTTTCGGACCCCTTCCTCAAGGGCCACGAAATTCCCCCTCTTCCTCCATATATACAGCCCTTAGGGCGTCGTTTAGACTTTGGGTTTTGTTTAGATTAAAAGTTCGCCATAGCTGCAACTTCGCGTACTTCGTTTGTGTTCAGCGACCAGACAAAGGCGTCACAAAACTCCACCTTGATCAATAAAGCTTTCATCTTATATTCGCAATATCCAGATTGCAATCTCAGTTTCTTGCTTGTTCTTCGTTTGCTCGCAGGAAACAGACCCTCGTGGTCAGGTTGATCGTGCTCCGGCGTGGTCGATAACCTCTCGGAGTTGGTTTAGCGATTGCTAAGGCGCGACGTCCTCGCACGTTCGTAGTCGGATCGTCAAAGTCGACCTCCACCAAAGCGATATCCATCATCTCATCGAAAGACGGGACACCTTTGCCTCTATCAGGTCATGACTTTAGTTAATGTTAATCCCACTATTTTGGAAGAGTGTCAACTTTGCATGCATGTGGATCGTGTTGAAAATACTTTATGTGATAGCTATTTTGTTGAATTTGCTTATTATCCCACATGTAATTATTATGAGAGAGGAAAATATGGTTGTAGAAATTTTCATGTTACTAAATTTCCTCTCGTTATGTTGAGATTGCTATTGTTTCTTTCTTCTTCCTTGCATATGCTAGATCTTGCTTGTCTTGCTAATTTTTTCCCTATAAAATGCCTATGCATAGGAAGTATACTTAGATGTGATTTTCACATGTTTTATGATGCTCTCTTTGCGCTTCAATTCTTGTCTTTCATGTGAGCATCATTAAAATTATCAATGCCTAGCTAGGGGTGTTAAATGATAGCGCTTGTTGGGAGGCAACCCAATTTTATTTTTAGTTTTTTGCTTTTTGCTTCTGTTTAGGAATAAATATTTGATCTAGCCTCTGGTTAGACGTGTTTCTAATTAGTGTTTGTGCCAAGTTTAACCTATAGGATCTTCTTGGATGATAGTTATTTGATCTTGCTGAAAATTCCAGAAACTTTCTGTTCACGAAAATAATTGTTAAAAATCACCAGAACGTGATAAAATATTTATTCCAATTTCTGCTGATCAATAAACAAATTGTCTAGGTCTTCCTATTTTGGATGAAATTTTGGAGTTCCAGAAGTTTGCATTAGTTACAGATTACTACAGACTGTTCTGTTTTTGACAGATTCTGTTTTTTCGTGTGTTGTTTGCTTATTTTGATGAATCTATGGCTAGTAAAATAGTTTATAAACCATAGAGAAGTTATAATACAGTATGTTTAACACCAATATAAATAAAGAATGAGTTCATTACAGTACCTCGAAGTGGTGTTTTGTTTTCTTTCGCTAACGGAGCTTACGAGATTTTCTGTTAAGTTTTGTGTTGTGAAGTTTTCAAGTTTTGGGTAAAAGATTTGATGGATTATGGAACAAGAAGTGGCAAGAGCCTAAGCTTGGGGATGCCCATGGCACCCCAAGATAATCTAAGGACACCTAAAAGCCAAAGCTTGGGGATGCCCCGGAAGGCATCCCCTCTTTCGTCTACTTCCATTGGTAACTTTACTTGGAGCTATATTTTTATTCACCACATGATATGTGTTTAGCTTGGAGCGTCTTGTATTATTTGAGTCTTTATTTGTTAGTTTGCCACAATCATCCTTGCTGTACACACCTTTTGAGAGAGACACACATGATTCGGAAATTGTTAGAATACTCTATGTGCTTCACTTATATCTTTTGAGTTATATAGTTTTTGCTCTAGTGCTTCACTTATATCTTTTAGAGCACGGTGGTGGATTTGTTTTATAGAAACTATTGTTCTCTCATGCTTCACTTAGATTATTTTGAGATTCCTACAAAGCAGCGTGGTAATTTGCTTTAATTATGATAGGCATTCAAGATTAGTAAAAAAAATCTTATGAGTGTGTTGAATACTATGAGAAGTTTGATACTTGATAATTTTTTTGAGATATGAAGATGGTGATATTAGAGTCATGCTAGTTGAGTAGTTTTGAATTTGAGAAATACTTGTGTTAAAGTTTGTGATTCCCGTAGCATGCACGTATGGTGAACCGTTATGTGATGAAGCCGGAGCATGATTTATTATTTGATTGTCTTCCTTATGAGTGGCGGTCGGGGACGAGCGATGGTCTTTTCCTACCAATCTATACCCCTAGGAGCATGCACGTAATACTTTGCTTCGATAACTTGTAGATTTTTGCAATAAGTATATGAGTTCTTTTTGACTAATGTTGAGTCCATGGATTATACGCACTTTCTTTCTTCCACCATTGCTAGCCTCTCTAATACCGCGCACTTTTCGCCGGTATCATACACCCACCATATACCTTCCTCAAAACAGCCACCATACCTACCTATCATGGCATTTCCATAGCCATTCCGAGATATATTGCCATGCAACTTACCACCGTTCCGTTTATTATGACACGCTCCATCATTGTCATATTGCTTTGCATGATCATGTAGTTGACATTGTATTTGTGGCAAAGCCACCGTTCATAATTCTTTCATACATGACACTCTTGATTCATTGCATATCCCGGTACACCGCCGGAGGCATTCACATAGAGTCATATTTTGTTCTAAGTATTGAGTTGTAATTGTTGAGTTGTAAGTAAATAAAAGTGTGATGATCATCATTTTTAGAGCATTGTCCCAAGTGAGGAAAGGATGATGGAGACTATGATTCCCCCACAAGTCGGGATGTGACTCCGGACTAAAAAAAAGAGAGGCCATAAAAAAAAGGCCAAACAAAAAAATGAGAGAAAAAGAGAGAAGGGACAATGTTACTATCCTTTTACCACACTTGTGCTCCAAAGTAGCACCATGATCTTCATGATAGAGAGTCTCCTATGTTGTCACTTTCATGTACTAGTGGGAAATTTTTCATTATAGAACTTGGCTTGTATATTCCAATGATGGGCTTCCTCAAAATGCCCTAGGTCTTCATGAGCAAGCTAGTTGGATGCACACCCACTTAGTTCCTTTTGTTGAGCTTTCATATACTTATAGCTCTAGTGCATCCGTTGCATGGCAATCCCTACTCACTCACATTGATATCTATTAATGGGCATCTCCATAGCCCGTTGATACACCTAGTTGATGTGAGACTATCTTCTCCTTTTTTATCTTCTCCGCAACCACCATTCTATTCCACATATAGTGCTATGTCCATGGCTCACGCTCATGTATTGCGTGAAGATTGAAAAAGTTTGAGAACATCAAAAGTATGAAACAATTGCTTGGTTTGTCATCGGGGTTGTGCATGATTTAAATACTTTGTGTGGTGAAGATAGAGCATAGCCATACTATATGATTTTTTAGGGATAACTTTCTTTGGCCATGTTATTTTGAGAAGACATAATTGCTTAGTTAGTATGCTTGAAGTATTATTATTTTTATGTCAATATTAAACTTCTGTCTTGAATCTTTCGGATCTGAATATTCATACCACAATTAAGAGAATTACATTGAAATTATGCCAAGTAGCATTCCACATCAAAAATTCTGTTTTTATCATTTACCTACTCGAGGACGAGCAGGAATTAAGCTTGGGGATGCTTGATACGTATCCAACGTATCTATAATTTTTGATTGTTCCATGCTATATTATATTCTGTTTTGGACATTAATGGGCTTTATTATACACTTTTATATTATTTTTGGGACTAACCTATTAATCGGAGGCCCAGCCCAGAATTGCTGTTTTTTGCCTATTTCAGAGTTTCGCAGAAAAAGAATATCAAATGGAGTCCAAACGGAATGAAACCTTTGGGAACGTGATTTTTGGAACGAACATGATCCAGAGGACTTTGACCCTACGTCAAGAAAGCAACCAGGAGGGCACGAGGTAGGGGGCGCGCCTACCCCCATGGGCGCGCCCTCCACCCTCGTGGGGCCCGCGTTGCTCCACCGACGTACTTCTTCCTCCTATATATACCTACGTACCCCCAAACTACCAGATATAGAGCCAAAAACCTAATTCCACCGCCGCAACCTTCTGTACCCGTGAGATCCCATCTTGGGGCCTTTTCCGGAGCTCCGCCGGAGGGGGCATCGATCACGGAGGGCTTCTACATCAACACCATAGCCTCTTCGATGATGTGTGAGTAGTTTACCTCAGACCTTCGGGTCCATAGTTATTAGCTAGATGGCTTCTTCTCTCTCTTTGGATCTCAATACACAGTTCTCCATGATTCTCGTGGAGATCTATTCGATGTAATCTTATTTTGCGGTGTGTTTGTTGAGACCGATGAATTGTGGGTTTATGATCAAGTTTATCTATGAACAATTTTTGAATCTTCTCTGAATTCTTTTATGTATGATTGGTTATCTTTGCAAGTCTCTTCGAATTATCAGTTTGGTTTGGCCTACTAGATTGATCTTTCTTGCAATGGGAGAAGTGCTTAGCTTTGGGTTCAATCTTGCGGTGTCCTTTCCCAATGACAGTAGGGGCAGCAAGGCACGTATTGTATTGTTTCCATCGAGGATAACAAGATGGGGTTTATATCATATTGCATGAGTTTATCCCTCTACATCATGTCATCTTACTTAAAGCGTCACTCTGTTCTTATGAACTTAATACTCTAGATGCATGCTGGATAGCGGTCGATGTGTGGAGTAATAGTAGTAGATGCAGAATCGTTTCAGTCTACTTGTCGTGGACGTGATGCCTATATACATGATCATACCTAGATATTCTCATAACTATGCTCAATTCTGTCAATTGCTCAACAGCAATTTGTTTACCCACCGTAATACTTATGCTCTCGTGAGAAGCCACTAGTGAAACCTATGGCCCCGGGTCTATTTTCCATCATATTAATCTTCCAACACTTAGCTATTTTTATTGCCTTTTATTTTACTTTGCATCTTTATCATAAAAATACCAAAAATATTATCTTATCATATCTATCAGATCTCACTTTCGTAGGTGACCGTGACGGGATTGACAACCCCTTTATTGCGTTGGTTGCGAGGATTTTATTTGTTTGTGTAGGTGCGAGGGACTCATGTGTGGCCTCCTACTGGACTGATACCTTGGTTCTCAAAAACTGAGGGAAATACTTACGCTGCTTTACTGCATCACCCTTTCCTCTTCAAGGGAAACCAACGCAGTGCTCAAGAGGTAGCACAAGCCAAGCAATTGTTTCATACTTTAGTATTCTCAACCCTTTTCAACTTTCATGCAATACATGAGCGTGAGCCATGGACATAGCACTATGGGTGGAATAGAGTATGATGATGGGGGTTGTGTGGAGAAGACAAAAAAGGAGAAAGTCTCACATTGACGCGGCTAATCAATGGGCTAGGGAGATGCCCATCAATTGATGTCAGTGCAAGGAGTAGGGATTGCCATGCAACGGATGCACTAGAGCTATAAATGTATGAAAGCTCAATAAAAGAAACTAAGTGGGTGTGCACCCAACTTGCTTGCTCACGAAGACCTAGGGCATTTGAGGAAGCCCATTGTTGGAATATACAAGCCAAGTTCTATAATGAAAAATTCCCACTAGTATATGAAAGTGACAAAACAAGAGACTCTCTATCATAAGATCATGGTGCTACTTTGAAGCACAAGTGTGGAAAAAGGATAGTAACATTGTCCCTTTTTATTTCTTTTCTTTTTCCCCCTTTTTTGGGCCTTTTTTATTTTGCCTTTCTCTTTTTTTTGGGACAATGCTCTATTAATGATGATCATCACACTTCTATTTATTTACAACTCAACGATTATAACTCGATACTAGAACAAAATATAACTCTATATGAATGCCTCCGGCGGTGTACCGGGATGGGCAATGAATCAAGAGTGACATGTATGATAAATTTTGCAGGGTGGCTTTGCCACAAATACGATGTCAACTACATGATCATGCAAGGCAATATGACAATGATGAAGCGTGTCATAATAAATGAAACGGTGGAAAAGTTGCATGGCAATATATCTTGGAGTGGCTATGGAAATGCCATAATAGGTAGGTATGGTGGCTGCTTCGAGGAAGATATAAGGAGGTTTATGTGTGATAGAGCGTATCATATCACGGGGTTTGGATGCACTGGCGAAGTTTGCACCAACTCTCAAGTTGAGAAAGGGCAATGCACGGTACCGAAGAGGCTGGCAATGATGGAAGGTGAGAGTGCGTATAATCCATGGACTCAACATTAGTCATAAAGTACTCCCATACTTATTGCAAAAATCTACAAGTCATCAAAACTAAGCACTACGCGCATACTCCTAGAGGGATAGATTGGTAGGAAAAGACCATCGCTCGTCCCCGACCGCCACTCATAAGGAAAGCAATCAAAGAACACCCCATGCTTCAAATTTGTCACACAACGTTTACCATACGTGCATGCTACGGGACTTGCAATCCTCAACACAAGTATTTCTCAATTCCACAATTACCCAAGTATCATGACTCTAACATTACCACCTTTATATCTCAAAACAACTATCAAGTATCAAACTGTCAACTATCAAGGGAAAACTCAATCCATTACAAGAGAGTAGAGGGGGAGAAACATCATAAGATCCAACTATAATAGCAAAGCTCGCGATACATCAAGATCGTACCACCTCAAGAACACGAGAGAGAGAGAGAGAGAGAGAGAGAGAGAGAGAGATCAAACACATAGCTACTGGTACATACCCTCAGCCCTGAGGGTGAACTACTCCCTCCTCGTCATGGAGAGCGTCGGGATGATGAAGATGGCCACCGGAGAGGGATTCCCCCCACCGGCAGGGTGCCGGAACGGGTCTAGATTGGTTTTCGGTGGTTACAGAGGCTTGCGGCAGTGGAACTCCCGATCTAGGTTATGTTCTGGGGTTCTGTATATATAAGAGGTTTTGGCGTCGGGAACAAGTCAGGGGGGTCTCTGAGGCGGCCACAAGGTAGGGGGCGCGCCCAGGGGGTAGGGCGTGCCCCCACCCTCGTGGTGGCCTCGGGACTCTCCTGGCCCATCTACGGTACTCCATGGGCTTCTTCTGGTCCAAAAACTAATCTCTGTCAATTTTCAGGTCGATTGGACTCCGTTTGGTTTTCCTTTTCTGCGATACTCAGAAACAAGGAAAAAAACATAAACTGGCGCTGGGCTCTAGGTTAATAGGTTAGTCCAAAAAATCATATAAAATAGCATATAAATGCATATAAAACATCCTAGATGGATAATATAATAGCATGGAACAATCAAAAATTATAGATACGTTGGAGACGTATCACCCCCCCTTTCCTTCTCCCTTCCCCTCTTTCCTTCTCCTCTAGTTCGGCCTATATGGGGGGTGCACCAGCCCCTTGTGGCTGGTGCATTTCCCCTCTTGGCCCATAAGGCCCATATCTTTTGCCGGGTGTGCCCGGAACCCCTTCCGGTGACCCGATATGTACCCGGTACCCTCCGGAACACTTCCAGTGTCCGAATACCGTCATCCTATATATAAATCTTTACCTCTCGACCATTTCGAGACTCCCCATCATGTCTGTGATCTTATCCAGGACTCCGAACAACATTCGGTCACCAAATCATATAACTCATATAATACTATATCGCCATCGAACGTTAAGCGTGCGGACCCTACGGGTTCGAGAACTATGTAGACATGACCGAGAAACCTCTTCGGTCAATAACCAATAGTGGAACCTGGATGCTCATATTGGCTCCTACATATTGTATGAAGATCTTTATCGGTCGAACCGTTATGACAACATACGTAATTCCCTTTGTCCATCGGTATGTTACTTGCCCGAGATTCGGTCGTCGGTTGATACGATTCCAACGTATCTATAATTTTTGATTGTTCCATGCTATTTTATTATCAATCTTGGATGTTTTATAATCATTTTATAGTCATTTTCTATCATTTTTTGGTACTAACCTATTGACATAGTGCCAAGTGCCAATTGTTGTTTTTTCCATGTTTTTTACATCGCAGGAAATTAATATCAGACGAAGTCCAAATGCTACGAAAATCCATGATGATTTTTTATGGGCTAGAAGGAAGGCAATGGGCCCTGGTTGCACTTGGGGGGTGCTCCGATGGGGGGCACAACCCACCAGGGCGTGCCAGGAGGCCCAGGCGCGCCCTGGTGGGTTGTGCCCACCTTGGGTGCCCCCCGGACCGCCTCTTTGCTCTATAAATACCCCAAAAATACCAGAACCCTAAACGCGTCGACGAAATATTCATCCAGCCGCCGTAGAGTCCTGAACCACCAAATCCAATCTAGACACCATCTCGGATGGGGTTCACCACCTCCATTGGTGCCTCTCCGATGATGCGTGAGTAGTTCTTTGTAGACCTTCAGGTCCGTAGTTAGTAGCTAGATGGCTTTCTCTCTGTCGCTGAATTCGCAATACAATGGTCTCTTGGAGATCCATATGATGTAACTCTTTTTGCGGTGTGTTCGTTGGGATCTGATGAACTTTGAGTTTATGACCAGTCATATCTTTTTATATCCATGAAAGTTATTGAGTTTCTTTGATCTCTTATGTGCATGATATCTTATAGCCTCGTATTTCTTCTCCGATATTTGGGTTTTGTTTGGCCAACTTGATCTATTTATCTTGCAATGGGAAGAGGTGCCCGGTAGTGGGTTCGATCTTACGGTGCTTGATCCTAGTGACAGAAAGGGAACCGACACGTATGTATTGTTGCTACTAAGGATAAAAAGACGAGATCTATATCTACCGCCATAGATAAACGGATCTTGTCTACATCATGTCATCGTTCTTATTGCATTACTCCATTTTTCCATGAACTTAATACACTAGATGCATGCTGGATAGCGGTCGATGTGTGGAGTAATAGTAGTAGATGCAAGCAGGAGTCGTTCTACTAATCTTGGACGTGATGCCTATGTAATGATCATTGCCTGGATATCGTCATAATTATTTGATGTTCTATCAATTGCCCAACAGTAATTTGTTTACCCGCCGTTTGCTTTCTTTCTCGAGAGAAGCCACTAGTGAAACCTACGGCCCCCAGGTCTTCTTTGTCATATATTTGCTTTGCGATCTATTTTATTTGCACTTTCTATTCAGATCTATTAAACCAAAAATACAAAAATACTTTGCTGCACTTTATTTTATTTGCGATCTATTATTTCAATCTATTACAATTTTCTCCCGTCCACACACCTTTTCTGGCGCCGTACCCTGAAAGGGATTGACAACCCCTTTAACACGTCGGGTTGCGAGGTGTTGTTATTTGTGTGCAGGGGTTGTTTACGTTGTGTTGCTTGGTTCTCCTACTGGTTCGATAACCTTGGTTTCATTTCCGAGGGAAATACCTACCGCCGCTGTGCTGCATCATCCCTTCATCTTTGGGGAAATACCGACGTAGCTTCAAGCGACATCAAAAGGAATTTCTGGCGCTGTTGGCGGGGAGGATCTTCATCATAACTAGGTTCCTAATCACAAATCTCATCTCCTCGCAATTTACATTATTTGCCATTTGCCTTGTTTTCCTCTCCCCCCACTTCACAAAAGTTTGTCGTTTTATTCGCCTTTTTTTCCTTTCGCCGTTTTCTCGCCATGTGCGATCTCAAAAGAGCTAAGGGTTTTCTCCCTAGTCTTAATGCTTTGGATAGCCCCTCTGTCCTCTCTAAGCTCATAAACAATGATGCTATGGAAGGATCTATCGGGGTTGTTAAGGAAAATCTTAACCATTGTGATGAAGATGATCCCAGAATTTTTCGTTATTTACTTGATGAATCTTTGAAAGATGCTTGGGATAGGTTGTTGAGAATTCGAGCTAGCTATGTGCCCCAATATCTGACAGAGATATACTTGAAAGTTTTTATGATGGTTTACCTTCTTCCTTCAAGCAAGTTTTAGATTCTATATTTGAAAACGGTTTTCTTGAAGGGGATGCCATTGATATTTATGAGAAAATGAAAGCCATATTTGGGCACCCCAAAGGAGAAAATGTTGAATCAACTACTCTTAAGTGCTTTTATCAAAATGAAATAATTAAAGAGATGAAGGCTAGTTTAGATACGAGTTTTCGCAACGTGCTTAATCTTTCTTCTGCTATCAATGGCCATGTGCTTTCACAAAATAGAAAATTAAAAGCCATTGATAGAAAAATTTCCCTTTTCTTTCGAAGGGACAAGGATGACAAAACTTAGATCCTTGCTTTATGCCTACCTAAGGGCGTAAAACTATAGCGCTTGTTGGGAGGCAACCGAATAAAATTTATTTTTGCCTTTTGCTTTCTGTTCTTGAGTGTTAGCACAATTATGCTACTGTTATGATTGTGTTTTTTATGTTTTAGTTAGTGTTTGTGCCAAGTAGAACCAATAGGATCTTCTTGGGTGATAGTTGTTTGATCTTGCTGAAAAAGACAGAAACTTCGTGCTCACGAAAATAATTGTTAAAATTCACCAGAACGTGATAAAATGCCAATTATTTTTGCAGAAGATCAATATACAAATTATCCATGTTGTCCTCGTTTTTAAGAATTTTTGGAGTTCCAGAAGTATTCGAACAAATCAGATTGCTAGACTGTTCTGTTTTGACAGATTCTGTTTTATTTGTGTTGTGTGCTTATTTTGATGGCTCTATGGTTTTCTTTGATGAGTTTTTGCCATAGAAAAGTTGGAATACAATATATATAATACAAAAACAAAATAAGAATTGGTTTGACACAACACTTATAGTAGTGAATTATTTTTCTTACACTAATGGATCTCACGAAGGTTTTGTTCAGTTTTGTGTGATTGAAGTTTTCAAGTTTTGGGTTATCTTACGATGGATGAAAGAAGGATAGAAGAGCCTAAGCTTGGGGATGCCCCGGCATCCCAAGCTATTATCCAATAATGAGCTACCAACTAAGCTTGCGGATGCCCCCGAGTGGCATCCCCTCTTTCTTCTAACGACCATCGGTATTTTACTCGAGGCTATATTTTTATTCGTCACATGATATGTGTTTTGCTTGGAGCGTCTTGTATGATATGTGTCTTTGCTTGTTGTACTTTGTGTTTTAAGTCATCAATCCTTGCTGGACACACCTATTTGAGAGAGCCAAAATTATATCATGACTTGTTAGAATTGCTCTCTGTGCTTCACTTAAATCTTTTATGAGCTAAGACTTGCTCTAGTGCTTCACTTATATCTTTTTGAGCACGGTGTGCTTTGTTATTTTTGAAGAAATGCTCTCTTGCTTCACTTAGATTTATTTGAGAGTTAGTAAAATTTTGAAGAAATTCTCTCTTGCTTCACTTAAATTATTTTGAGAGAAAGAAAATTTGTTATGCTCATGATCTTCACTTATATTTGTTTGAGCTTGTGAAAAGCAAAACATGAAAATTAGTCCCTAAGTGATAGATATCCAAGAAGGATAAAGAAAAAATGTCATGAAGATCATTGGACAAAATAAACTTGATTCTTAGTAATTGTTTTGAGATATGATGATGTGACGATATGTGAGTTATGTTGATGAGTAATTGTGCTCTAGTAAGAATATTGGTATTAAGGTTTGTGATTCCCTATGCATGCACGAAAGTCAATAATCATGCAATGAAAATTATATCCTACTTGTGGTGCATTATTCAGTGTTAATTATGCTTAATGCTTGCTTATGAGATTATTCGTTTCTTGGTTGGTCGCTTCCCAATCTTTTGCTAGCCTTCACTTTGCACTAAGTATGACCTCTACTTGTGCATCCAAAATCCTTTAAACCAGTTTTGCCACATGAGTCCACTATATCTACCTATATGCGGTATTCTTTTGCCATTCTAAGCAAATTTGCATGTGCCATCTCTAATTTTCAAAATAAACTTCTCTTTTGTGTGTTTGTTTCGCTCGCGGAACGGTAACGGGTGGCTAATATTTTCCATGCTGGATGTGTTATTCTCAAGATGAGTGTTTATTCACTTGTCATTGCACGATAGGAAGGCAAAGGTATTAGGGATGCCTAGTCCCAAAATGCAAAAAAAAATGAATTTACTTTATGTTGTCAAATAATAAATTCCTTGGAAAGTGTTGGTATGGAGGGAAACCGTGGATACAGCTAGCCATGGAAAGTGAAAGAATGGTGGAAAAAGGAATAAACTTTATTTTCTATTTGGGAACCGCATATGGCATATCTAGCATGGAAAGTGTTGGGAACTCTAAGTCATTTTCGTTGGTGGGATGGATACACCTCCCAAAATGTTTTTGTCTCTAATCTTTCGCTTTGAGCTCTAGCACCTCTACAAATCCCTACTTCCCTCTGCGAAGGGCCTTTCTTTTACTTTATGCAATTTTTATTTTGAAATTTGAGTCTCCATCTTCTCTCATAAAAAGCACTAACTAGGAGGCCATATGATCGTACTTAAGTATTGGGTATAGCTAATACTCGAGTGTGTTTCATGAATGGATCAATGTTTGAGCATGATGGGCTAGGGATAACTTATTTTAGCGTTGATATTTTGAAAGACATGGTTGCTTGTTGATATGCTTGAGTATCTAAATTATTATGTCAAAACTAGACTATTGCTTTGAATCACATAAAAGTCCAAATGTCCATGCTATAAAGAAAAGAATATGATATGACACGATGAACAACACTCCACATCAAAAATTCTGTTTTTATCACTTACCTACTCGAGGACGAGTAGGAGTTAAGCTTGGGGATGCTGATGCGTCTCAAACGTATCTATAATTTTTGATTGTTCCATGCCCTTTTATTATCAATCTTGGATGTTTTATAATCATTTTATAGTCATTTTATATCATTTTTTGGTACTAACCTATTGACATAGTGCCAAGTGCCAGTTGATGTTTTTCCATGTTTTTTACATCGCAGGAAATCAATATCAGACGAAGTCCAAATGCCAAGAAACTCCACGATGATTTTTTATGGGCCAGAAGGAAGGCAATGGGCCCTGGTTGCACCTGGGGGTGCCCCAAGGGGGGCACAACCTACCAGGGCGCGCCAGGAGGCCCAGGCGCGCCCTGGTGGGTTGTGCCCACCTCGGGTGCCCCCCGGACCGCCTCTTTGCTCTATAAATACCCCCAAAATACCAGAACCCTAAAAGCGTCGACGAAATATTCATCCAGCCACTGCAGAGTCCTGAACCACCAAATCCAATCTAGACACCATCTCGGATGTGGTTCACCACCTCCATTGGTGCCTCTCCGATGATGCGTGAGTAGTTCTTTGTAGACCTTCGGGTCCGTAGTTAGTAGCTAGATGGCTTTCTCTCTCTCGCTGAATTCTCAATACAATGGTCTCTTGGAGATCCATATGATGTAACTCTTTTTGCGGTGTGTTTGTTGAGATCTGATGAACTTTGAGTTTATGATCAGTCATATCTTTTTATATCCATGAAAGTTATTTGAGTTTCTTTGATCTCTTCTATGCATGATCTCTTATAGCCTCGTATTTCTTCTCTGATATTTGGGTTTTGTTTGGCCAACTTGATATATTTATCTTGCAACGGGAAGAGGTGCCCGGTAGTGGGTTCGATCTTACGGTGCTTGATCCAAGTGACAGAAAGAGAACCGACACGTATGTATCGTTGCTACTAAGGATAAAAAGACGAGATCTATATCTACTGCCATAGATAAACGGATCTTGTCTACATCATGTCATCGTTCTTATTGCATTACTCCGTTTTTCCGTGAACTTAATACACTAGATGCATGCTGGATAGCGGTCGATGTGTGGAGTAATAGTAGTAGATGCAGGCAGGAGTCGGTCTACTAATCTTGGACGTGATGCCTATGTAATGATCATTGCCTGGATATCGTCATAATTATTTGAGGTTCTATCAATTTCCCAACAGTAATTTGTTTACCCACTGTTTGCTTTCTTTCTCGAGAGAAGCCACTAGTGAAACCTACGACCCCCGGGTCTTCTTTCTCATATATTTGCTTTGCGATCTATTTTATTTGCACTTTTTATTCAGATCTATTAAACCAAAAATACAAAAATACTTTGTTGCACTTTATTTTATTTGTGATCTATTATTTCAATCTATTACAACTTTCTCCCGTCCATGCACCGTTTCTGGCGCCGTACCCCGAAAGGGATTGACAACCCTTTTAACACGTCGGGTTGCGAGGTGTTGTTATTTGTGTGCAGGGGATGTTTACGTTGCGTTGCTTGGTTCTCCTACTGGTTCGATAACCTTGGTTTCATTTCTAAGGGAAATACCTATCACCGCTGTGCTGCATCATCCCTTCCTCTTTGGGGAAATTCCGACATAGCTTCAAGCGACATCATCGGTATCTTCATACCTAGTTCAATCTCGTTACCGGCAAGTCTCTTTACTCATTCCGTAATACATCACCTCGTGACTAACTCCTTAGTCATTTCCTTGCAAGCTTATGATGTGTATTACCGAGAGGGCCCAGAGATACCTCTCCGATACTCGGAATGACAAATCCTAATCTCGATCTATGCCAACTCAACAAACGCCTTCAGAGATACCTATAGAGCATCTTTATAATCACCCAGTTATGTTGTGACGTTTGATAGCACACAAGGCATTCCTCCGGTATCCAGGAGTTGCATAATCTCATAGTCAAAGGAATATGTATTTGACATGAAGAAAGCAATAGCAATAAAACTGAACGATCATTATGCTAAGCTAACGGATGGGTCTTGTCCATCACATCATTCTCCTAATGATGTGATCCCGTTATCAAATGACAACGCATGTCCATGGTTAGGAAACCTTAACCATCTTTGATCAACGAGCTAGTCTAGTGGAGGCTCACTAGGGACACGTTGTTTGTTTATGTATTCACACGCGTATTAAGGTTTCCGATCAATACAATCTAAGCATTAATAATAAACCTTTATCATGAATAAGTAAATATAAAATAACAACTTTATTATTGCCTCTAGGGCATACTTCCTTCAGGACGTAGACACACTCTCCCCCTCGTTGCTATGCATCTCCATGGATAGATCATTGCGTGTGCATAGAATTTTTTTTGTTTTCCATGCAACTGTTCCCAACAGTGGCATCATGAGCCAGGTCTATGCGTAGATGATATGCACAAGTAGAACACAAAGAGTTATGGGCGGTGATAGTCATACTGCTTACCACCAATGTCTTATTTTGATTCGGTGGTATTGTGGGATGAAGCGGCCCGGACCAACCTTACATGTCCACGCACATGAGACCGGTTCCACCGGCCGACATCCAACTAGTTTTGCATAAAGGTGGCTAGTCGGTGTCTGTTTCTCCTACTTTAGTTGAATCGAATTTGACTATGGCCGGTCCTTGAAGAAGGTTAAAAAAGCAAACTTGACAATCACCATTGTGGTTTTTGCCATAGGTAAGAACGGTTCTTGCTAGAAGCCCGTAGCAGCCACGTAAAACTTGCAACAACAAAGTAGAGGACGTCTAACTTGTTTTTGCAGGGTATGTTGTGATGTGATATGGTCAAGACATGAGGGTGATATACGTTATTGTATGAGATGATCATGTTTTATAAGATATCTGGCTACCAGCAGGAGCCTTATGGTTGTCTCTTTATTGTATGAAATGCATACACCATGTAATTGCTTTACTTTATCGTTATGAGTTAGCAATAGTTGTAGAAGCAATAGTTGGCAAGACGACCACGACGCAAAGATGGAGATCAAGGTGTCGAGACAGTGACGATGGAGATCATGACGATGCTTGGGAGATGGACATCAAAAGCACGAGATGATGATGGCCATATCATGTCACATATTTTGATGTGATGTTTATCTTTTATGCATCTTATTTTGCTTAGTACGGTGGTAGCATTATAAGATGATCCCTTCACTAAATTTCAAGGTAAAAGTGTTCTCCCTGAGTATGCACCATTGCGACAGTTCGTCATGTTGAGACCACGTGATGATTGGGTGTGATTGACTCTACGTTCACATACAACATGTGTAAGACAGTTCTACACACGCGGAATACTTGGGTTAAACTTGACGAGTCTAGCATGTACAGACATGGCCTCAGAACACTGGAGACTGAAAGGTCGAACATGAGTCATATAGTAGATATGATCAACATAGAGATGTTGACCATTGATGACTACCCCATCTCATGTGATGATCGGACATGGGTTAGTTGATATGGATCATGTATCATTTAGACAACTTCAGGGATGTTGATTTAAGTGGGAGTTCATTAGTAGCTTGATTAATTGAACTTAATTTATCATGAACTTAGTCCTAATAGTATTTGCAAATCTATGTTGTAGATCAATAGCTCACGATATAGCTCCCTTATTTTTTGATATGTTATTAGAGAAAAATAAGTTGAAAGATGATAGTAGCAATGATTCGGACCGGGTCCATGATCTGAGGATTATCCTCATTGCCGCACAGAAGAATTATGTCCTTGATGCACCGCTAGGTGACAGACCTATTGCAGGAGCAGATGCAAACGTTATGAACGCCTGGCAAGCTCGGTTTGATGACTACTTAATAGTTTAGTGCGCCATGCTTTATGGCTTAGAACCGGGACTTCAAAGATGTTTTGAATTGTCACGGAGCATATGAGATGTTCCAAGAGCTAAAATTGGTATTTCCGACTCATGCCCGTGTCGAGAGGTATGAGACTCTGACAAGTACTTTGCCTACAAGATGGAGGAGAATAACTCAGCCAGTGAGCATGTGCTCAGATATTTGGGGTACTACAATCACTTGAATCAAGTGGGAGTCAATCTTCCAGATAAGATAGTGATTGACAGAGTTCTCTAGTTACTATTACCAAGCTACTAGAAATTCATGATAAAGTATAATACGCAAGGGATGACGAAAACGATCCCCGAGCTCTTCGCGATGCTGAAATCAATGAAGGTAGAAATAGAGAAAGAGCATCAAATGTTGATGGTTAACAAGACCAATAGTTTCAAGAAAAAAAGGAAAAAGGGAAAGAAAGGGAACTTCAAGAAGAATGGCAAACAAGTTTCCGCTCCCATGAAGAAACCCAAAGCTAGACCCAAGCCTGAAACTGAGTGCTTTTACTTCAAAGCAAATGGTCACTGGAAGCGGAACTGCCCCAAATACTTGGCGGATAAAAAGGATGGCAAAGTGAACAAAGGTATATTTGATATACATGTTATTAATGTGTACTTTACTAGTGTTCATAGTAGCCCCTGGGCATTTGCTACCAGTTCAGTTCCTAAGATTAGTAACTCGAAACAGGAGTTGCAAAATGAACAGAGACTAGTTAATGGCGAGGTGACGATGTGTGTTGGAAGTGATTCCAAGGTTGATACGATCACCATCGCATACTCCCTTTACCTTCGAGATTAGTGTTGAACCTAAATATATGTTATTTGGTGTTTGCGTTGAGCATGAATATGATTTGATCATGTTTATTGCAATACGATTATTCATTTAAGTCGGAGAATAATTGTTGTTCTGTTTACATGAATAAAACCTTCTATGGTCATACACCCAATGTGAATGGTTTATTGAATCTTGATCGTAGTGATACACATATTCATAATATTAATGCCAAAAGATGCAAAGTTGATAAGGATAGTGCAACATACTTGTGGCACTGCCGTTTAGGTCATATTGGTGTAAAGCGCATGAAGAAACTCCATGCGGATGGACTTTTGGAATCACTTTATTATGAATCGTTTGATACTTGCTAACCATGCCTCATGGGCAAGATGACTAAAAATCCATTCTTCGGAACAATGGAGCGAGCTAATGACTTATTGGAAATAATACATAGCGATGTATGCGGTCCGATGAGTGTTGAGGCACGTGGCAGGTATCATTATTTTCTGACCTTCACAGATGACTTGAGCACATATGGGTATATCTACTTAATGAAACACAAGTCTGAAACATTTGAAAAGTTCAAAGAATTTCAGAGTGAAGTGCATAATCATCTGAAGGAAAATATGCCCTAGAGGCAATAATAAAGTTGTTATTTTATATTCTCTTATTCATGATAGAGGTTTATTATTCATGCTAGAATTGTATTGATCGGAAACCTAAATACATGTGTGAATACATAAACAAACACCGTGTCCCTAGTGAGCCTCTACTTGACTAGCTCGTTGATCAAATATGGTTAAGGTTTCCTAACCATGGACATGAGTTGTCATTTGATAACGGGATCACATCATTAGGAGAATGATGTGATGGACAAGATGTTGGGGAACGTAGTATTTCAAAAAAAATCCTACAGTCACGCAAGATCTATCTAGGAGAAGCATAGCAACGAGCGGCGAGAGTGTGTCCACGTACCCTCATAGACCGAAAGCGGAAGCGTTTAGTAACGCGGTTGATGTAGTCGGACGTCTTCGCGATCCAACCGATCAAGTACCGAACGCACGGCACCTCCGTGACATGCACATGTTCGGCTCGGTGACGTCCCACGAACTCTAGATCCAGCTGAGGTCGAGGGAGAGTTTCGTCAGCACGAAGGCGTGGTGACAGTGATGATGAAGTTACCGACGCAGGGCTTCGCGTAAGCACTACGACAGTATGACCGAGGTGGAAAACTGTGGAGGGGGGCACCGCACACGGCTAAAGATCAACTTGTGTGTCTATGGGGTGCCCCCCTCCCCCGTATATAAAGGAGGGGAGGAGGGGGCCGGCCGGCCACAAGGGGTGCGCCCAAGGGGGGATCCTACTCCTACTAGGAGTAGGTTCCCGCCTTTCCTAGTCCAACAAGGAGGGGAAGGAAGGAGGAAGGGGAGAGAAGGAAGGAGGGGGGCGCCGCCCCCACCCCTTGTCCAATTCGGACTGGGGGGGGGGCGTGCCACCTCCGGGCCGGCCCTCTCTCCTCTAAGGCCCATGGTGGCCCATTAACTTCTCGGGGGGTCCCGGGCAACCCTCCGGCACTCCGGTTTTATCTGAAACTCTCCGGAACACTTCCGGTGTCCGAACTGTTGGGGAACGTAGTAATTTCAAAAAAATTCCTACGCACACGCAAGATCATGGTGATGCATAGCAACGAGAGGGGAGAGTGTTGTCCACGTACCCTCGTAGACCGAAAGCGGAAGCGTTAACACAATGCGGTTGATGTAGTCGTACGTCTTCACGATCCGACCGATCAAGTACTGAACGCACGGCACCTCCGAGTTCAGCACACGTTCAGCTCGATGACGTCCCTCGAACTCCGATCCAGCCGAGTGTTGAGGGAGAGTTTCGTCAGCACGACGGCGTGGTGACGATGATGATGTTCTACCGACGCAGGGCTTCGCCTAAGCACCGCTACGATATTATCGAGGTGGATTATGGTGGAGGGGGGCACCGCACACGGCTAAGAGATCAAGTGATCAATTGTTGTGTCTATGGGGTGCCCCCTGGCCCCGTATATAAAGGAGCAAAGGGGGGAGGTGCGGCCAGCCTTGGGGCGCGCCAGGAGGAGTCCTACTCCCACTGGGAGTAGGACTCCCCCCTTTTCCTAGTTGGATTAGGACTTGGGAGGGGGAAAAGAGAAGAGGGAGAAGAAGGAAGGGGGCGCCGCCCCCTTCTCCTTGTCCTATTCGGACTAGGGGGGAGGGGTGTGTGGCCCAGCCCTAGCCACCTCTCCTCTCTTCCACCTAGGCCCACTAAGGCCCATTATGTTGCCGGGGGGTTCCGGAAACCTCCCGGTACTCCGGTAAAATCCCGATTTCACCCGGAACACTTCCGATATCCAAACATAGGCTTCCAATATATCAATCTTTATGTCTTGAACATTTAGAGACTCCTCGTCATGTCCGTGATCACATCCGGGACTCCGAACAACCTTCGGTACATCAAAGCATATAAACTCATAATATAACTGTCATCGAAACAAGCGTGCGGACCCTACGGGTTCGAGAACTATGTAGACATGACCGAGACACGTCTCCGGTCAATAACCAATAGCGGAACCTGGATGCTCATATTGGCTCCCACATATTCTACGAAGATCTTTATTGGTCAGACCGCATAACAACATACGTTGTTCCCTTTGTCATCGGTATGTTACTTGCCCGAGATTCGATCGTCGGTATCTCAATACCTAGTTCAATCTCGTTACCGGCAAGTCTCTTTACTCGTTCCGTAATACATCATCCCGCAACAAACTCATTAGTTGAAATGCTTGCAAGGCTTAAAGTGATGTGCATTACCGAGAGGGCCCAGAGATACCTCTCCGACAATCGGAGTGACAAATCCTAATCTCGAAATACGCCAACCCAACAAGTACCTTCGGAGACACCTGTAGAGCACCTTTATAATCACCCAGTTACGTTGTGACGTTTGGTAGCACACAAAGTGTTCCTCCGGTAAACGGGAGTTGCATAATCTCATAGTCATAGGAACATGTATAAGTCATGAAGAAAGCAATAGCAACATACTAAACGATCGAGTGCTAAGCTAACGGAATGGGTCAAGTCAATCACATCATTCTCCTAATGATGTGATCCCGTTAATCAAATGACAACTCATGTCTATGGCTAGGAAACATAACCATCTTTGATGAACAAGCTAGTCAAGTAGAGGCATACTAGTGACACTATGTTTGTCTATGTATTCACACTTGTATTATGTTTCCGGTTAATACAATTCTAGCATGAATAATAAACATTTATCATGATATAAGGAAATAAATAATAACTTTATTATTGCCTCTAGGGCATATTTCCTTCAGTCTCCCACTTGCACTAGAGTCAATAATCTAGATCACATCGCCATGTGATTTAACATCAATAGTTCACATCACCATGTGATTAACACCCATAGTTCACATCGTCATGTGACCAACACCCAAAGGGTTTACTAGAGTCAATAATCTAGTTCACATCGCTATGTGATTAACACCCAAAGAGTACTAAGGTGTGATCATGTTTTGCTTGTGAGATAATTTTAGTCAACGGGTCTGTCACATTCAGATCCGTAAGTATTTTGCAAATTTATATGTCTACAATGCTCTGCACGGAGCTACTCTAGCTAATTGCTCCCACTTTCAACATGTATCTAGACCGAGACTTAGAGTCATCTAGATTAGTGTAAAAACTTGCATCGACGTAACCCTTTACGACGAACCTTTTGTCTCTTCCATAATCGAGAAACATATCCTTATTCCACTAAGGATAATTTTGACCGCTGTCTAGTGATCTACTCCTAGATCACTATTGTACTCCCTTGCCAAAATCAGTGTAGGGTATACAATAGATCTGGTACATAGCATGGCATGCTTTATAGAACCTATGGCCAAGGCATAGGGAATGACTTTCATTCTCTTTCTATCTTCTGCCGTGGTCGGGCTTTGAGTCTTACTCAATTTCACACCTTGTAACACAGGCAAGAACTCTTTCTTTGACTGTTCCATTTTGAACTACTTCAAAATCTTGTCAAGGTATGTACTTATTGAAAAAACTTATCAAGCGTCTTGATCTATCTCTATAGATCTTGATGCTCAATATGTAAGCAGCTTCACTGAGGTCTTTCTTTAAAAAAAACTCCTTTCAAACACTCCTTTATGCTTTGCAGAATAATTCTACATTATTTCCGATCAACAATATGTCATTCACATATACTTATCAGAAATGCTGTAGTGCTCCCACTCACTTTCATGTAAATACAGGCTTCACCGCAAGTCTGTATAAAACTATATCCTTTGATCAACTTATCAAAGCGTATATTCCAACTCCGAGATGCTTGCACTAGTCCATAGATGGATCGCTGGAGCTTGCATAGTTTGTTAGCACCTTTAGGATTGACAAAACCTTCTGGTTGCATCATATACAACTCTTCTTTAATAAATCCATTAAGGAATACAGCTTTGTTTATCCATTTGCCAGATTTCATAAAATGCGGCAATTGCTAACATGATTCGGACAGACTTAAGCATAGATACGAGTGAGAAACTCTCATCGTAGTCAACACCTTGAACTTGTCGAAAACCTTTTTGCGACAATTCTAGCTTTGTAGATAGTAACACTACTATCAGCGTCCGTCTTCCTCTTGAAGATCCATTTATTTTCTATGGCTTGCCGATCATCGGGCAAGTCAACCAAAGTCCACACTTTGTTCTCATACATGGATCCCATCTCAGATTTCATGGCCTCAAGCCATTTTGCGGAATCTGGGCTCACCATCGCTTCATTATAGTTCGTAGGTTCGTCATGGTCTAGTAACATAACCTCCAGAACAGGATTACTGTACCACTCTGGTGCGGATCTTACTCTGGTTGACCTACGAGGTTCAGTAATAACTTGATCTGAAGTTCCATGATCATCATCATTAACTTCCTCACTACTTGGTATAGGCGTCACAGAAACTGGTTTCTGCGATGAACTACTTTCCAATAAGGGAGCAGGTACAATTACCTCATCAAGTTCTACTTTCCTCCCACTCACTTCTTTCGAGAGAAACTCCTTCTCTAGAAAGGATCAATTCTTAGCAACGAATGTCTTGCCTTCGGATCTGTGATAGAAGGTGTACCCAACTGTCTCCTTTGGGTATCCTATGAAGACACATTTCTCCGATTTGGGTTCGAGCTTATCAGGTTGAAACTTTTTCACATAAGCATCACAACCCCAAACTTTAAGAAACGACAACTTTGGTTTCTTGCCAAACCACAGTTCATATTGTGTCGTCTCAACGGACTTAGATGGTGCCCTTTTTACGTGAATGCAGCTGTCTCTAATGCATAACCCCAAAACTATAGTGGTAAATCGGTAAGAAACATCATAGATTGCACTATATCCAATAAAGTACGGTTATGACGTTCGGACACACCATTATGCTGTGGTGTTCCAGGTGGCACGAATTTGTGAAACTATTCCACATTGTTTTAATTGAAGACCAAACTCGTAACTCAAATATTTGTCTCCGCGATCAGATCGTAGAAACTTTATTTTCTTGTTACGATGATTTTCCACTTCACTCTGAAATTATATGAACTTTTCAAATGTTTCAGACTTCTGTTTCATTAAGTAGATATACCCATATCTGCTCAAATCATCTGTGAAGGTAAGAAAATAATGATACCCACTACGAGCCTCAATATTCATCGGACCACATACATCAGTATGTATGATTTCCAACAAATCTGTTGCTTGCTCCATTGTTCCGGAGAACGGCGTTTTAGTCATCTTGCCCAAGAGGCATGGTTCGCAAGCATCAAGTGATTCATAATCAAGTGATTCCAAAATCCCATCAGCATGGAGTTTCTTCATGCGCTTTACACCAATATGACCTAACGGCAGTGCCACAAATAAGTTGCACTATCATTATTAACTTTGCATCTTTTGGCTTCAATATTATGAATATGTGTATCACTACGATCGAGATCCAACAAACCATTTTCATTGGGTGTATGACCATTGAAGGTTTTATTCATGTAAATAGAACAACAATTATTCTCTAACTTAAATGAATAACCGTATTGCAATAAACATGATCAAATCATATTCATGCTCAACGCAAGCACCAAATAACACTTATTTAGTTTCAACACTAATCCCGAAAGTGTAGGGAGCGTGCGATGATGATCATATCAATCTTGGAACCACTTCCAACACACATCGTCACCTCGCCTTTTACTAGTCTCTGTTTATTTTGCAACTCCCGTTTTGAGTTACTACTCTTAGCAACTGAACCAGTATCAAATGCCGAGGGGTTGCTATAAACGCTAGTAAAGTACACATCAATAACATGTATATCCAATATACCTTTGTTCACTTTGCCATCCTTCTTATCCACCAAATACTTGGGGTAGTTCTGCTTCCAGTGACCAGTCCCTTTGCAGTAGAAGCACTTAGTCTCAGGCTTAGGGCCAGACTTAGGCTTCTTCACTTAAGCAGCAACTTGCTTGCCGTTCTTCTTGAAGTTCCCCTTCTTCCCTTTGCCCTTTTCTTGAAACTAGTGGTCTCGTCAACCATCAACACTTGATGTTTTTCTTGATTTCTACCTTCGTCGATTTCAGCATCATGAAGAGCTCGGGAATTACTTTCGTCATCCCTTGCATACTATAGTTCATCACGAAGTTCTAGTAACTTGGTGATGGTGACTAGAGAATTTTGTCAATCACTATTTTATCTGGAAGATTAACTCCCACTTGATTCAAGCGATTGTAGTACCCAGACAATCTGAGCACATGCTCACTGCTTGAGCTATTCTCCTCCATCTTTTAGCTATAGAACTTGTTGGAGACTTCATATCTCTCAACTCGGGTATTTGCTTGAAATATTAACTTCAATTCCTGGAACATCTCATATGGTCCATGACGTTCAAAACGTCTTTGAAGTCCCGATTCTAAGCCGTTAAGCATGGTGCACTAAACTATCAAGTAGTCATCATATTGAGCTAGCAAAACGTTCATAACGTCTGCATCTGCTCCTGCAATAGGTCTGTCACCTAGCGGTGCATCAAGGACATAATTCTTCTGTGCAGCAATGAGGATAATCCTCAGATCACGGATCCAATCCGCATATTTGCTACTAACATCTTTCAACATAATTTTTCTCTAGGAACATATCAAAAATAAACACAGGGAAGCAACAACGCGAGCTATTGATCTACAACATAATTTGCAAAATACTATCAGGACTAAGTTCATGATAAATTTAAGTTCAATTAATCATATTACTTAAGAACTCCCACTTAGATAGACATCCCTCTAATCCTCTAAGTGATCACGTGATCCATATCAACTAAACCATGTCCGATCATCACGTGAGATGGAGTAGTTTCAACGGTGAACATCACTATGTTGATCATATCTACTATATGATTCACGCTCGACCTTTCGGTCTCCGTGTTCCGAGGCCATATCTGTTATATGCTAGGCTCGTCAAGTTTAACCTGAGTATTCCGCGTGTGCAACTATTTTGCACCCGTTGTATTTGAGCGTAGAACCTATCACACCCGATCATCACGTGATGTCTCAGCACGAAGAACTTTCGCAACGGTGCATACTCAGGGAGAACACTTATACTTTGATAATTTAGTGAGGGATCATCTTATAATGCTACCGTCAATCAAAGCAAGATAAGATGCATAAAAGATAAACATCACATGCAATCAATATAAGTGATATGATATGGCCATCATCATCTTGTGCTTGTGATCTCCATCTCCGAAGCACCGTCATGATCCCCATCGTCACCGGCGCGACACCTTGATCTTCATCATAGCATCGTTGTCGTCTCACCAACTATTGCTTCTATGACTATCGCTACCGCTTAGTGATAAAGTAAAGCAATTACATGGCGATTGCATTGCATACAATAAAGCGACACCATATGGCCCCTGCCAGTTGCCGATCACTCGGTTACAAAACATGATCATCTCATACAATAAAATATAGCATCATGCCTTGACCATATCACATCACAACATGCCCTGCAAAAACAAGTTAGACGTCCTCTACTTTGTTGTTGCAAGTTTTACGTGGCTGCTACGGGCTGAGCAAGAACCGTTCTTACCTACGCATCAAAACCACAACGATAGTTTGTCAAGTTGGTGTTGTTTTAACCTTCGCAAGGACCGGGCGTAGCCATACTCGGTTCAACTAAAGTTGGAGAAACTGACACCCGCCAGCCACCTCTGTGCAAAGCACGTCGGAAGAACTAGTCTCGCGTAAGCGTACGCGTAATGTCGGTCCGGGCCGCTTCATCCAACAATACTGCCGAACCAAAGTATGACATGCTGGTAAGCAGTATGACTTATATCGCCCACAACTCACTTGTGTTCTACTCGTGCATATAACATCAATGCATAAAACCAGGCTCGGATGCCACTGTTGGGGAACGTAGTAATTTCAAAAAAATTCCTACGCACACGCAAGATCATGGTGATGCATAGCAACGAGAGGGGAGAGTGTTGTCCACGTACCCTCGTAGACCGAAAGCGGAAGCGTTAACACAATGCAGTGGATGTAGTCGTACGTCTTCATGATCCAACCGATCAAGTACCAAACGCACGGCACCTCCGAGTTCAGCACACGTTCAGCTCGATGACGTCCCTCGAACTCCGATCCAGCTGAGTGTTGAGGGAGAGTTTCGTCAGCACGACGACATGGTGACGATGATGATGTTCTACCGACGCAGGGCTTCGCCTAAGCACCGCTAGGATATTATCAAGGTGGATAATGGTGGAGGGGGGCACCGCACACGGCTAAGAGATCAAGAGATCAATTGTTGTGCCTATGGGGTGCCCCTGCCCCCGTATATAAAGGAGCAAAGGGGGGAGGTGCGGCCAGCCTTGGGGCGCGCCAGGAGGAGTCCTACTTCCACCGGGAGTAGGACTCCCCCCTTTTCCTAGTTGGATTAGGACTTGGGAGGGGGAAAAGAGAAGAGGGAGAAGAAGGAAGGGGGGCGGCGCCCCCTTCTCCTTGTCCTATTCGGACTAGGGGGAGGGGCGCGCGGCCCAGCCCTAGCCGCCTCTCCTCTCTTCCACCTAGGCCCACTAAGGCCCATTATGTTGCCGGGGGGTTCCGGAAACCTCCCGGTACTCCGGTAAAATCCCGATTTCACCCGGAACACTTCCGATATCCAAACATAGGCTTGCAATATATCAATCTTTATGTCTCGACCATTTCGAGACTCCTCATCATGTCTGTGATCACATCCAGGACTCCGAACAACCTTCGGTACATCAAAACATATAAACTCATAATATAACTGTCATCGAAACGTTAAGCGTGCGGACCCTACGGGTTCGAGAACTATGTAGACATGACCGAGACACGTCTCCGGTCAATAACCAATAGCGGAACCTGGATGCTCATATTGGCTCCCACATATTCTACGAAGATCTTTATTGGTCAGACCGCATAACAACATACGTTGTTCCCTTTGTCATCGGTATGTTACTTGCCCGAGATTCGATCGTCGGTATCTCAATACCTAGTTCAATCTCGTTACCGGCAAGTCTCTTTACTCGTTCCGTAATACATCATCCCGCAACAAACTCATTAGTTGAAATGCTTGCAAGGCTTAAGTGATGTGCATTACCGAGAGGGCCCAGAGATACCTCTCCGACAATCGGAGTGACAAATCCTAATCTCGAAATACGCCAACCCAACAAGTACCTTCGGAGACACCTGTAGAGCACCTTTATAATCACCCAGTTACGTTGTGACGTTTGGTAGCACACAAAGTGTTCCTCCGGTAAACGGGAGTTGCATAATCTCATAGTCATAGGAACATGTATAAGTCATGAAGAAAGCAATAGCAACATACTAAACGATCGAGTGCTAAGCTAACGGAATGGGTCAAGTCAATCACATCATTCTCCTAATGATGTGATCCCGTTAATCAAATGACAACTCATGTCTATGGCTAGGAAACATAACCATCTTTGATGAACAAGCTAGTCAAGTAGAGGCATACTAGTGACGCTATGTTTGTCTATGTATTCACACATGTATTATGTTTCCGGTTAATACAATTCTAGCATGAATAATAAACATTTATCATGATATAAGGAAATAAATAATAACTTTATTATTGCCTCTAGGGCATATTTCCTTCACGAACAACATGGTCCAATATATCAATCTTTATGTCTCGACCATTTTGAGACTCCTCGTAATGTCCGTGATCTCATCCGGGACTCTGTACAACCTTTGGTACATCAAATCACATAAACTCATAATACCAATTGTCATCGAACGTTTAGCGTGCGGACCCTACGGGTTCGAGAACTATGTAGACATGACCGAGACACTTCTCCGGTCAATAACCAACAGTGGAACCTGGATGCTCATATTGGTTCCTACATATTCTACGAAGATCTTTGCCATCAAACCGCACAACAACATACGTTGTTCCCTTTGTCATTGGTATGTTACTTGCCCGAGATTCGATCGTCGGTATCATCATACCTAGTTCAATCTCGTTACCGACAAGTCTCTTTACTCGTTCTGTAGTGCATCATCCCGCAACTAACTCATTAGTCACATTGCTTGGAAGGCTTATAGTGATGTGCATTACCGAGAGGGCCCAGAGATACCTCTCCGACAATCGGAGTGACAAATCCTAATCTCGATCTATGCCAACTCAACAAACACCATCGGAGACACCTGTATAGCATCTTTATAATCACCCAGTTACGTTGTGACGTTTGATAGCACACTAAGTGTTCTTCCGGTATTCGGAAGTTGCATAATCTCATAGTCATAGGAAGATGTATAAGTCATGAAGAAAGCAATAGCAATAAACTAAACGATCATAGTGCTAAGCTAACGGATGGGTCTTATCCATCACATCATTCTCTAATGATGTGATCCCGTCCATCAAATGACAACACATGTCTATGGCTACGAAACTTAACCATCTTTGATTAACGAGCTAGTCTAGTAGAGGCATACTGATACGTCTCCAACGTATCTATAATTTATGAAGTATTCATGCTATTATATTATCCATCTTGGATGTTTTATGGGCTTTACTATGCACTTTTATATTATTTTTGGGACTAACCTATTAACCCAGACCCCAGTGCCAGTTCCTGTTTTTTCCCTTGTTTCAGTGTTTCGAAGAAAACGAATATCAAACGGAGTCAAAACGGAATGAAACCTTCTGGAGAAGTTCTTTTTGGAAAGAAAGGAACCCAGGGGACTTGGAGTCCACGTCAAGAAAGCAACGAGGAAGGCACGAGGCAGGGGGCGCGCCCACCCCCCTGGGCGCGCCCTCCACCCTCGTGGGCCCCTCGTGGCTCCCCTGACGTATTTCTTCTGCCTATATATATCCATATACCCTAAAACGATCGGGGAACAAAATAGATCGGGAGTTCCGCCACCGCAAGCCTCTGTAGCCACCAAAAACCAATCGGGACCCTGTTCCGGCACCCTATCGGAGGGGGGATCCCTCACCGGTGGCCATCTTCATCATCCCGGCGCTCTCCATGACGAGGAGGGAGTAGTTCACCCTCGGGGCTGAGGGTATGTACAAGTAGCTATGTGTTTGATCTCTATCTCTCTCTCTCTCTCTCGTGTTCTTGATTTGGCACGATCTTGATGTATCGCGAGCTTTGCTATTATAGTTGGATCTTATGTTGCTTCTCCCCCTCTACTCTCTTGTAATGGATCGAGTTTTCCCTTTGAAGTAATCATATCGGATTGAGTCTTTGATGATTTGAGAACACTTGATGTATGTCTTGCCGTGCGTATCTGTGGTGACAATGGGATATCACGTGATTCACTTGATGTATGTTTTGGTGATCAACTTGCGGGTTCCGCCCATGAACCTATGCATAGGGGTTGGCACACGTTTTCGTCTTGATTCTCCGGTAGAAACTTTGGGGCACTCTTTGAGGTTCTATGTGTTGGTTGAATAGATGAATCTGAGATTGTGTGATGCATATCGTATAATCATACCCACGGATACTCGAGGTGACATTAGGGTTTTGGTTGATTTGTGTCTTAAGGTGTTATTCTAGTACGAACTCTAGGGCTGTTTGTGACACTTCTAGGAATAGCCCAACGGATTGATTGGAAAGAATAACTTTGAGGTGGTTTCGTACCCTACCATAATCTCTTCGTTTGTTCTCCGCTATTAGTGACTTTGGAGTGACTCTTTGTTGCATGTTGAGGGATAGTTATATGATCCAATTATGTTATTATTGTTGAGAGAACTTGCACTGGTGAAAGTATGAACCCTAGGCCTTGTTTCCTAGCATTGCAATACCGTTTACGCTCACTTTTATCATTAGTTACCTTGCTGTTTTTATATTTTCAGATTACAAAAACCTATATCTACCATCCATATTGCACTTGTATCACCATCTCTTCGCCGAACTAGTGCACCTATACAATTTACCATTGTATTGGGTGTGTTGGGGACACAAGAGACTCTTTGTTATTTGGTTGCAGGGTTGTTTGAGAGAGACCATCTTCATCCTACACCTCCCACGGATTGATAAACCTTAGGTCATCCACTTGAGGGAAATTTGCTACTGTCCTACAAACCTCTGCACTTGGAGTCCCAACAACGTCTACAAGGAGAAGGTTGTGTAGTAGACATCAAGCAGTTTCTGGCGCCGTTGCCGGGGAGGTGAGTGCTTGAAGGTATATCTTTAGATCTTGCAATCGAATCTTTTTGTTTCTTGTTTTATCACTAGTTTAGTCTATAAAAGAAAACTACAAAGAAAATGGAATTGTGTTTACCTCATACGCTTCATCTTTTTAATATCTTTCGTGAGTATGATGGAAAGGAAAATTGTGCCAAAGTGTTAGAAGAAGAATGCATTAAAATGTTTGGCACTAAATCTTTGAATAAGAGCATGATTGCAATGTTGTTAGTATGAATTCTTTGAATATCCATGATGCTAATGATATGCAAAGCCACAAGCTTGGGGAAGCTATGTTTGATGAAGATGATATTTTTTGTCCCCCAAGCTTTGATGAGCAAATTTACTATGATGAAAGCATGCCTCCTATCTGTGATGATTATTGTGATGACACGTATGCTATAAAGGATAATGATAACCTTGAAACTTGTCATCTTGATCTTAATTTTCAATCACATGATAGCTATTTTGTTGAGTTTGCTCCCACTACTATTGATGAGAATAAATTTGCTTATATGGAGAGTAGTAAAAATTCTATGCTTGTAGATCATGAAAAGAATGCTTTATGTGATAGTTATATTGTGGAATTCATTCATGATGCTACTGAAAGTTATTATGAGGGAGGAATGTATGCTTGTAGGAATTGCAATAATATCAAGTTTCCTCTCTATGTGCTTAAAATCTTAAAGTTATGCTTGTTTTGCTTTCCTATGCTAGTTGATTATTGTTCCCATAAGTTGTTTGCTCACAAAATCCCTATGCATAGGAAGTGGGTTAGACTTAAATGTGCTAGTCATATTCTTCATGATGCTCTCTTTATGTTTCAATTCTTATCTTTTATGTGAGCATCATTGAAATCATCATGCCTAGCTAGGGGCGTTAAACGATAGCGCTTGTTGGGAGGCAACCCAATTTTATTTTAGTTTCTTGCTTTTTGGTTATGTTTAGTAATAAATAATCCATCTAGCTTCTGTTTATATGTGGTTTTGTGTTTTAATTAGTGTTTGTGCCAAGTAGAACCTTTGGGAAGACTCGGGTGAAGTCTTTATGATCATGCTGTAAAAAACAGAAACTTTAGCGCTCACGAGATTAGCTAAAACTTTTTACTGGAGAGTGATATTTAGTTGATTCTTTTTGAAGATGATTACTAGACAAATTCCTCAGGACCAAAAATTTATTTTAGAATTTTTTGAGTCCCAGAAGTATACGTTTGATACAGATTACTACAGACTGTTCTGTTTTTGACAGATTCTGTCTTTCGTGTGTTGTTTGCTTATTTTGATGAATCTATGGCTAGTAAAATAGTTTATAAACCATAGAGAAGTTGGAATACAGTATACTTAACACCAATATAAATAAAGAATGAGTTCATTACAGTACCTTGAAGTGGTGCTTTGTTTTCTTTCGCTAACGGAGCTTACGAGTTTTCTGTTGAGTTTTGTGTTGTGAAGTTTTCAAGTTTTGGGTAAAGATTTGATGGACTATGGAATAAGGAGTGGCAAGAGCCTAAGCTTGGGGATGCCCAAGGCACCCCAAGGTAATATTCAAGGACAAACAAAAGCCTAAGCTTGGGGATGCCCCGGATGGCATCCCCTCTTTCGTCTTCGTTCATCGGTAACTTTACTTGGAGCTATATTTTTATTCACCACATGATATGTGTTTTGCTTGGATCATCATTTTATTTTGTTAGTATTTGCTTGCTGTTATTTAGAATAATGTTTTGCATCTCTATTTTCAATAAAAATGTCAAGGATAGCCTTTACCATGCTTATTTTGCAAGTATACATGTTGCTGTTTCAAAACAGAATGTTTACCGCTGTTGCAAAAATTGCCTAGAAAAGTCAGAATGTGATAAAATGTTGAAACCTTTTGCATAATAAGCTCTGATAAATTTACTACAGTGTGAATTTTCTTTCATAATTGTTGGAGCTAGGGAAGTATGATGAATCTTTCATTCTTTACAGACTGTACTGTTTTGGCAGATTGTTGTTATGTTTGCATTGTTTGCATATGTTTGCTTGTTTAATGATTCTATTTGAGGATAGGAGTATTAAATATGAAGAGGCATTTAGTATGCAATGTTGAATAATAATTTTAGTGATTTGTTACAGTAGAAAATGATAAGGTTTTTGCATCGGTTTATACTAACTTATCTCACAAGTCCTTGTTGAGTTTTGTGTGGATGAAGCTCTTGAGATTTAGGGAGACCGTGATATGAGAGGAATTAAGGGGACACAAAAGCTCAAGCTTGGGGATGCCCAAGGCATCCCAAGATAATATTTCAAGAAGTCTCAAGCGTCTAAGCTTGGGGATGCCCAGGTTGGCATCCCACCTTTCTTCTTCGACAACTATCGGTTAGTATCGGTTGATCCTAAGTTTTTGCTTCTTCACATGATGAGTGCTATCCTTGGAATGTCGTTTTATTTAGCTTTGCTTGCTGTTTGAATAAAATACCAAGATCTGAAATTCTTAAATGACAGAGAGTCTTCACATAGCTACATAATTATTTAACTACTCATTGATCTTCACTTATATCTTTTTGGAGTAGTTTGTCATTTACTCGTGTGCTTCACTTATATCCTATGAGTAAATGGTTGAATGATTTGAATGTCATAAATCTGAAATTATATATATTTCATATGCCTTTCCCATGGGGAGTAATGCCTTTACATATAAGAAGTAGAGGTGGAAAATTTATTGAAGGTTAGCAAACATTGTATTGGTCACTTGAACAATTCATGAAAGAATATTGAAGGAAGAGAGATTTCACATATAAATATACTATCTTGTACATCTTCTATGATTGTGATCCCCATTAATTATTTTCAAACCTGAGCAAATTAGTTGAAGTTGGACAAGGAAGACAACATAATGAGTTATGCTTGGGTATATTTGTATAGAAGTTATATTGTTATGGATCCTCTAACATGTGGTGCTTGCTATTTAGAATCCTTTGCTAGCCAAAATATCTGTACTAAGCGGGAATACTGCTTGTGCATCCAAATCCTTGAACCAAGTTTCTTCCATGAGTGTCCATCATATCTACCTATATGCAGTATTTACCTGCCGTTCCAAGTAAATTTGCATGTGCCAAACTCTAAACCTTCAAATAATAATCTGTTTTGTATGCCCGAATCGCTCATGTAGCGACTAGGGGCTAGCAGTATCTTCCATGCTAGGTGGGTTATTCTCACGATGAGTGGACTCCGCTCATCATTCACGAGAAAATGGCTGGTAACTGGGATGCCCAGTCCCATGATCAAAAGATCGAAATCAAATCAAAAATAATTGCAAACAAAACTCCCCCAGGTTTGATGTTAGTTGGAGGCACCCGTTGTTTCGGGCAAGCCATGGATTGATGATTGTTGGTGGAGGGGGAGTAAAAATCTTTACCTTTCTGTTTGGGAACCGCCTATAATGTATGTAGTATGGAAGATATTGGGAACTCTTGGTCGTTATGTTGACAATGAAAGCATACCTCTCAAAATTATTTTCATCTCTGTTTTTGCTTCGAGCTCTGGCACCTCTGCAAATCCCTGCTTCCCTCTGCGAAGGGCCTATCTTTTACTTTTATGCAAGAGTCAGTAGTATTCCTTCTCATTCCAACCTACTCTTTAGTTGGCAAGCATCATGTGATGGAAAGATCTAAGCATATATGGCCATTCAAATATATTTGAGCATGAATTATTACTGTTGACATTACCCTTGAGGTAAAAGGTTGGGAGGCGAAACATTAAGCCCCTATCTTTCTCTGTGTTCGATGAATACTCTTTGTTCTAAAAATATGCTTTGAGTGGTAACAATCATGGAAGACTAAATGATAGTTGAGTATGTGAAGTTTGCTGAATCAAAGCTCTGACATAGACTCTTCCTGAAAATAAGATGAATTGCAATTGTTTGATGACTGAGAACATAGTTTGTTAGTTTTCAAGAAAGTTTTTGACCTATACTTTAACATGTGAATAGCTTGTTACTTGATCATGAAAAGTTCTGTGAGTTGAGCTACTGTTATGACATATAATGATGCTAGAAAAGGTGATTGAAACTATCATTGATCAAACTTGTGCACCTGCTAGCATTCACACTTCATAAATTCTTTCTTTTATCATTTACCTACTCGAGGACGAGCAGGAATTAAGCTTGGGGATGCTGATACGTCTCCAATGTATCTATAATTTATGAAGTATTCATGCTATTATATTATCCATCTTGGATGTTTTATGGGCTTTACTATGCACTTTTATATTATTTTTGGGACTAACCTATTAACCCAGACCCCAGTGCCAGTTCCTGTTTTTTCCCTTGTTTCAGTGTTTCGAAGAAAAGGAATATCAAACGGAGTCCAAACGGAATGAAACCTTCGGGAGAGTTATTTTTGGAAAGAAAGCAATCCAGGAGACTTGGAGTACACGTCAGGGAATCAACGAGGAGAGCACGAGGCAGGGAGGCGCGCCTGCCCCCTGGGCGCGCCCCCCACCCTTATGGGCCCCTCGTGGCTCCCCCAATGTATTTCTTCCGCCTATATATATCCATATACCCTAAAACGATCGGGGAACGGAATAGATCGGGAGTTCCGCCGCCGCAAGCCTCTGTAGCCACCAAAAACCAATCGGGACCCTGTTCCGGCACCCTGCCGGAGGGGGGATCCCTCACCGGTGGCCATCTTCATCATCCCGGCGCTCTCCATGACGAGGAGGGAGTAGTTCACCCTCGGGGCTGAGGGTATGTACAAGTAGCTATGTGTTTGATCTCTCTCTCTCTCTCGTGTTCTTGATTTGGCACGATCTTGATGTATCGCGAGCTTTGCTATTATAGTTGGATCTTATGATGTTTCTCCCCGTCTACTCTCTTGTAATGGATCGAGTTTTCCCTTTGGAGTAATCTTATTGGATTGAGTCTTTAATGATTTGAGAACACTTGATGTATGTCTTGTCGTGCGTATCTGTGGTGACAATGGGATATCACGTGATTCACTTGATGTATGTTTTGGTGATCAACTTGCAGGTTCCGCCCATGAACCTATGCATAGGGGTTGGCACACGTTTTCGTCTTGATTCTCCGGTAGAAACTTTGGGGCACTCTTTGAGGTTCTATGTGTTGGTTGAATAGATGAATCTGAGATTGTGTGATGCATATCGTATAATCATACCCACGGATACTTGAGGTGACATTAGGGTTTTGGTTGATTTGTGTCTTAAGGTGTTATTCTAGTATGAACTCTAGGGCTGTTTGTGACACTTATAGGAATAGCCCAACGGATTGATTGGAAAGAATAACTTTGAGGTGGTTTCGTACCCTACCATAATCTCTTCGTTTGTTCTCCGCTATTAGTGACTTTGGAGTGACTCTTTGTTGCATGTTGAGGGATAGTTATATGATCCAATTATGTTATTATTGTTGAGAGAACTTGCACTGGTGAAAGTATGAACCCTAGGCCTTGTTTCCTAGCATTGCAATACCGTTTACGCTCACTTTTATCATTAGTTACCTTGCTGTTTTTATATTTTCAGATTACAAAAACCTATATCTACCATCCATATTGCACTTGTATCACCATCTCTTCGCCGAACTAGTGCACCTATACAATTTACCATTGTATTGGGTGTGTTGGGGACACAAGAGACTCTTTGTTATTTGGTTGCAGGGTTGTTTGAGAGAGACCATCTTCATCCTACACCTCCCACGGATTGATAAACCTTAGGTCATCCACTTGAGGGAAATTTGCTACTGTCCTACAAACCTCTGCACTTGGAGGCCCAACAACGTCTACAAGGAGAAGGTTGTTTAGTAGACATCACATACTAGGGACACTCTGTTTGTCTATGTATTCACACATGTACTAAGTTCCGGTTAATACAATTCTAGCATGAATAATAAACATTTATCATGATATAAGGACATATAAATAACAACTTTATTATTGCCTCTAGGGCATATTTCCTTCAGTCTCCCACTTGCACTAGAGTCAATAATCTAGATTACATAGTAATGATTCTAACACCCATGGAGTTTTGGTGTTGATCATGTTTTGCTCGTGAGAGAGGCTTAGTCAACGGGTCTGCAACATTCATATCCGTATGTATCTTGCAAATCTCAATGTATCCCTCCTTGACTTGATTCCGGATGGAATTGAAGCGTCTCTTGATGTGCTTGGTTCTCTTGTGAAATCTGGATTCCTTTGCCAAGGCAATTGCACTAGTATTGTCACAAAAGATTTTCTTTGGACCCGATGCACTAGGTATGACACCTAGATCGGATATGAACTCCTTCATCCAAACTCTTTCATTTGCTGGTTCCGAAGCAGCTATGTACTCCACTTAAGACGTAGATCCCGCCACGACGCTCTGCTTGGAACTGCACCAACTTACAGCTCCTCCATTCAATATAAATACGTATCCGGTTTGTGACTTAGAGTCATCCGGATCAGTGTCAAAGCTTGCATTGACGTAACCATTTACGACGAGCTCTTTGTCACCTCCGTATTTCAGGATGTTCTTGACCGCTGTCCAGTGATCCACTCCTGGATTACTTTGATACCTCCCTGCTAAACTAATAGCAAGGCACACATCAGGTCTGGTACACAGCATTGCATACATGATAGAACCTATGGCTAAAGCATAGGGAGTGACTTTCATTTTCTCTCTATCTTCTGCAGTGGTCGGGCATTGAGTCTGACTCAACTTCACACCTTGTAACACAGGTAAGAACCCTTTCTTTGCCTGATCCATTTTGAACTTCTTCAAAACTTTATCAAGGTATGTGCTTTGTGAAAGTCCAATTAAGCGTCTTGATCTATCTCTATAGATCTTGATGCCCAATATATAAGCAGCTTCACCGAGGTCTTTCATTGAAAAATTCTTATTCAAGTATCTTTTATGCTATCCAAAAATTCAGTATCATTTCTGATCAACAATATGTCATCCACATATAATATCAGAAATGTTATAGAGCTCCCACTCACTTTCTTGTAAATACAGGCTTCTCCAAAAGTCTGTATAAAACCGTATGCTTTGATCACACTATCAAAGCATATATTCCAACTCCGAGATGCTTGCACCAGTCCATAAATGGATCACTGGAGCTTGCACACTTTGTTAGCACCTTTTGGATCAACAAAACCTTCTGGTTGCATCATATACAACTCTTCTTTAAGATATCCATTAAGGAATGCAGTTTCTACATCCATTTGCCAAATTTCATAATCATAAAATGCGGCAATTGCTAACATGATTCGGACGGACATAAGCATCGCTATGGGTGAGAAGGTATCATCATAGTCAACTCCTTGAACTTGTCAAAAACCTTTCGCAACAAGTCGAGCTTTGTAGACAGTAACACTACCGTCAGCGTCAGTCTTCTTCTTGAAGATCCGTTTATTCTCTATGGCCTGCCGATCATCGGGCAAGTCAACCAAAGTCCACACTTTGTTCTCATACATGGATCCCATATCAGATTTCATGGCCTCAGGCCATTTCGCGGAATCTGGGCTCATCATCGCTTCCTCATAGTTCGTAGGTTCGTCATGGTCAAGTAACATGACTTCCAAAACAGGATTACCGTACCACTGTGGTGCGGATCTTACTCTGGTTGACCTATGAGGTTCGGTAGTAACTTGATCAGAAGTTTCATGATCATCATCATTAGTTTCCTCACTAATTGGTGTAGGAATCACTGGAACTGAGTTGCGAAACTATTCCGCATTGTTTCAAATGAAGACCAAACTCGTAACTCAAATATTCACCACCACGATCAGATCGTAGAAACTTTATTTTCTTGTTACGATGATTTTTCACTTCACTCTGAAATTCTTTGAACTTTTCAAATGTTTCAGACTTATGTTTCATCAAGTAGATATACCCATATCTGCTCAAATCATCTGTGAAGGTTAGAAAATAACGATACCCACCGCGAGCATCAACACTCATCGGACAGCATACATCAGTATGCATTATTTCCAACAAGTTTGTTGCTCGCTCCATTGTTCCGGAGAACGGAGTCTTAGTCATCTTGCCCATGAGGCATGGTTCGCAAGCATCAAGTGATTCATAATCAAGTGATTCCAAAAGCCAATCAACATGGAGTTTCTTCATGCGCCTTACACCAATATGACCTAAACAGTAGTGCCACAAATAAGTTGCACTATCATTATTAAACTTATATCTTTTGGCTTCAATACTATGAATATGTGTATCACTACTATCGAGATTCAATAAAAATAGACCACTCATCAAGGGTGCATGACAATAAAAGATATTACTCATATAAATAGAACAACCATTATTCTCTGATTTAAATGAATAACCGTCTCGCATCAAACAAGATCCAGATATAATGTTCATGCTTAACGTTGGCACCAAATAACAATTATTCAGGTCTAAAACTAATCCCGAAGGTAGATGTAGAGGTAGCGTGTCGACGGTGATCACATCGACTTCGGAACCATTTCCCATGCGCATCGTCATCTCGTCCTTAGCCAATTTTTGCTTAATCCGTAGCCCCTGTTTCGAGTTGCAAATATGAGCAACAGAACCAGTATCAAATACCCAGGCGCTACTACGAGCATTAGTATGGTACACATCAATAACATGTATATCAAATATACCTTTCACTTTGCCATCCTTCTTATCCGCCAAATACTTGGGGCAGTTCCGCTTCCAGTGACGAGTCCCTTTGCAGTAGAAGCACTCAGTCTCAGGCTTAGGTCCAGACTTGGGCTTCCTCACTTGAGCAGCAACTTGCTTGCCGTTCTTCTTGAAGCTCACCTTCTTCCCTTTGCCCTTTTTCTTGAAACTAGTGGTGTCGGGGATATACCCCGTAGTATGACCCGGCCGGAGATATGACCCGGTTGGGACTTGGTGTTTCATTGGTGACCCGGCAGATTGTAAGTCGGGAGATGGTAAGTCAGATTGTAAGCCGGTAGATGGTAAGTCAGATTGTAAGCCGACAGATGGTAAGTCAGATTGTAAGCCGGCAGATGGTAAGCCAGACAGTAAGCCAGATGGTAAGCTAGATTGTAGGCCAGATGGTAAGCCGGCAGACGTTAAGAAGCCCATGGAGAGAAGCCCGTGAAGAGAAGTCGGAATAGTTTAAGTCTTAATCCGAGTTGGACTCTACGTGTAACCCGCCCCTTCAACTTATATAAGGAGGGGCGGGGCACCCCAAGAGGAGGGAGAAGAAATAATCTTAAGGCTAGACACAACTAGGAGAGCTGGAGAGACGGCGACTCCCTCGTGATGATAATGAGATCTAGCCACAAACATCATGTAGGGTTGTTACCGGATGATGTTTCCCGGGGCCCGAAGCTGTCTAAACCCTTGTCTTGTATTGCATCTCTCGATTCCGATCAACCCCTCTCAAGATATCACATAGATGTGTTGGCCTCACGACTAAGTCCTCACACTACGACATCTGTCGTGACAATTCCACGACAGTTGGCGCCCACCGTGGGGCTGCGCACGGTGGTGTTGAGTTCTTGGAGGGATCAATCTTAGGGTTCGAGAAGTTCGCAATTTACGGATGAAGAAGAAATGTCATGAAGCAACAGTATTGGACAGAGCTGTAGCCAGCTTAATCAAATTTGCTGGTCAACGATGAGCCTGGCAGGACGAGGTTTTGAGTTCAAGAGAAAATTAGGGCTAAGTCGCCGCAACCAGATGATCCGCCGAAACCGGGTCGATTTCTATTTAGCCATCGTTAAAAACCAAGACGACGCTGGCTGCTTGCTCAAATTCCAAGACGATCAGGCATCCCCTGTTTCGCGGCATCGCGCACCTAGCCGCACCTGTTTCTCCCTCCACCGGCCGTGCGGTGACTCGCCGTGACCCCTGCTGAGCCGCCGTCATTGAGTCGCCTTGGCCTCGCTCCAAGTTGCTACTGCCGCTGAGCCGCCACTGCCTTACTGAACTGCCGCTGAGCCGCCGCTGGCGCTGAGTCGCCGCAGCCACGAGCCGATGCCTCCGCCGCCGGCCTCGCGTCACCTCTGAACCCGGCATCACCTACTGCCTCCGCCGTGAGTCGCCAAGCGGTCCCTGAGCCGCTGCCCGCGTCTCCTTCTGCAGCATCGTCTGATTGAGCCTGACGCACCAAGACACTCCATTGCCGAGGACCAGCCTCGAGCCGTAGCCTTGGGCTGCCTGCCGTGATTTCAAGCCACTGTGAGCCACCACCGGTCCTCTGACCCGCCTGAATCGACCCACCGTGTTAACCCGCCGTCTCCGACTCACATCCATTGCGCGTGGTTTCCTCTGCTCCAAGCCGCCGCCGAGTCGATTCCTCCACCTCGAAACCAACCTGAACCCGGTTTCAATCCGAGTCGCATCAAGCCGGCCTCGCCCCTGCTTCAAGTCATCGTCACTGCGGCCTCCCCCGCCTCGTCGAGTTGTCATGGCCGGCTTTGAGCCGCCCAGCCTTGCGGCCGCCTCAACTGTGGCCTCGCGCATCCGCCTTGAGCGCGGCCCTGCCGCCTCACTGTTGCGACAAGCCTCCAGTCTCCTCGAGCTGCCTTCGTGAGCCGCCCGGCCACGCAGCCACCGCCGACCGATGTGGCCCGCCTCTGCGCCATGGCTCGTGTCACGCCGCTTTGAGCCGCCACTGCTCGGCCTTGCTCTGAGTCGCCCTCGCGGCCGCGCCTCCACGGCCTCACCTGGGCCTCCGCGCCTCAAGCCGGTCCTGCCTTCACGGCAGTCTCCGCCGTGGCCTTGAGTCGTCATCTCCACCCTGACCCATGCCACCGCGCCTCAAACGGCCCGGCCTCGTGGTCGTCTCCGTCATGGCTTTGAGCCGGCCCCGACTCCACGCGCCTCTGCGGACGTGCCCGCCTTAGGTTCGCCTTGAAACGCGCCACCGCGCCTCTTGTCCGTGCCACCGCGGTTTCCGCTTCTTCAACCCGCCGCCGCGTCGAGAGTCGTCTCGCTCCACCCCTATCAGAGCCACCGGCGCGGCCTCGTTCCACCATCTACGAGCCGCTATAGGTTCAGTCGTCATTCCGGATTGTTTGCGCCCAAAGCCTCTACCTTGCCCTCGCAGTTTCCACCTCTGCCACCGCGGGGTCGAGCCGCCCGTATCCGCCGCCAAGTCGCCGCGACCGTTGCTACCTCTTGAGCATGTGTTGGTTTTCCCTTGAAGAGGAAAGGGTGATGCAGCAAAATAGCATAAGTATTTCTCTCAGTTTTTGTGAACCAAGGTATCAATCCAGTAGGAGACTACACGCAAATTGCCTAGTACCTGCACAAACAATCAAGAACCTTGCTACCAACGCGATAAAGGGGTTGTCAATCCCTTCACGGCCACTTGCAAAAGTGAGATCTGATAAAGATAATAAGATAAATATTTTTGGTATTTTGTTGTATAGATTGGAAAATAAAGATTGCAAAATAAATAGTAAACTAGAATTGTAGATCGCAAACTTATATGATGTAAAGTAGACCCGGGGGCCATAGGTTTCACTAGTGGCTTCTCTCAAGATAGCATATATTACGGTGGGTGAACAAATTACTGCCGAGCAATTGATAGAAAAGCGCATACTTATGAGAATATCTAAGCATGATCATGAACATAGGCATCACGTCCGTGTCAAGTAGACCGAAACGATTCTGCATCTACTACTATTACTCCACACATCGACCGCTATATAGCATGCATCTAGAGTATTAAGTTCATAAGAACGGAGTAACGCATTAGGCAAGATGACATGATGTAGAGGGATAAACTCAAGAAATATGATATAAACCCCATCTTTTTATCCTCGCTGGCAACAATACAATACGTGTCGTTTCCCTTTCTGTCACTTGGATCGAGCACCGCAAGATTGAACCCAAAGCTAAGCACTTTTCCCATTGCAAGAAAGATCAATCTAGTAGGCCAAACTAAACCGATAATTCGAAGAGACTTGCAAAGATATTAAATCATGCATATAAAAATTCAGAGAAGAATCAAATATTGTTCATAGATAAACTTGATCATAAACCCACAATTCATCAGATCTCGGCAAACACACGGCAAAAGAGTATTACATCGAATAGATCTCCAAGAACATCGAGGAGAACTTTGTATTGAGAACCAAAGAGAGAGAAGAAGCCATCTAGCTAATAACTATGGACCCGAAGGTCTGTGGTAAACTACTCACACATCATCGGAGAGGCTACGGTGTTGATGTAAAAGCCCTCCGTGATCGAATCCCCCTCCGGCAGATCGCCGGAAAAGGCCCCAAGATGGGATCTCACGGGTACAGAAGGTTGCGGCGGTGGAAAAGTGGTTTCATGGCTCCCCTGGGTGTTTTCAGGGTATAAGAGTATATATAGGCGAAAGAAGTAGGTCGGTGGAGCTACGAGGGGCCCACGAGGGTGGGGGCGCGCCTACCCCCCTGGGCGCGCCCTCCTGCCTCGTGGCCACCTTGTTGCGTCTCTGACTTCCACTCCAAGTCTCCTGGATTCTGTTTGTTCCAAGAAAGATCCTCGCGAAGGTTTCGTTCCGTTTGGATTCCGTTTGATATTCCTTTTCTGCGAAACACTGAAATAGGCAAAAAAACAGCAATTTCCACTAGGCCTTATGTTAATATGTTTGTCCCAAAAATAATATAAAAGAGCATAATAAAGCCCATTAAACATCCAAAACAGATAATATAATAGCATGGAACAATAAAAATTTATAGATACGTGGGAGACGTATCAAGCATCCCCAAGCTTAATTCCTGCTCGTCCTCGAGTAGGTAAATAATAAAACAGAATTTTTGATGTGGAATGCTACCTAACATAATTTTCAACGTAATTCTCTTTATTGTGGCATGAATGTTTAGATCCAAAAGATTGTAGACAAAGTTTTAATATTGACATAAAAATAGTAATACTTCAAGCATGCCAACCAAGCAATTATGTCTTATCAAAATAACATAGCCAAAGAAAGCTTATCCCTACAAAGTCATATAGTTTGGCCATGCTTCATTTTCGTCACACAAAATGCTCCCATCATGCACAAACCCGATGACAAGCCAAGCAACTGTTTCATACTTAGCCTTTTCAAACTCTTTCAACTTTTACGCAATGTATGAGCGCAAGCCATGGACATAGCACTATGGGTCGAATAGCATATGATGATGGGGGTTATGTGAGAAGACAAAAAAAGGATAAAGTCTCACATTGACGCGGCTAATCAACGGGCTATGGAGATGCCCATCAATTGATGTCAATGCGAGGAGTATGGATTGTCATGCAACGGATGCACTAGCGCTATAAATATATGAAAGCTCATCAAAAGAAACTAAGTGGGTGTGCATCCAACTTGCTTGCTCACGAAGACCTAGGACATTTTGAGGAAGCCCATCATTGGAATATACAAGCCAAGTTCTATAGTGAAAAATTCCCACTAGTATATGAAAGTGACAAAATAAGAAACTCTCTATCATGAAGATCATGGTGCTATTTTGAAGCACAAGTGTGGAAAAAGGATAGTAACATTGCCCTTCTCTCTTTTTCTCTCATTTTTTTGTTTGGGCTTCTTTGGCCTCTTTTTTTATTTGGGCTTCTTTGGCCTTTTTATTTATTTATTTATTTATTTTTATTTTTATTTTTCGTCATAAGTCTCATCCCGACTTGTGGGGGAATCATAGTCTCCATCATCCTTTCCTCACATGGGACAATGCTCTAATAATGAAAATCATCACACTTCTATTTACTTACAACTCAAGAATTACAACTCGATACTTAGAACAAAATATGACTCTATGTGAATGCCTACGGCGGTGTACCGGGATGTGCAATGAATCAAGAGCGACATGTATGAAAGAATTATGAAGGTGGCTTTGCCACAAATACGATGTCAACTACATGATCATGCAAGGCAATATGACAATAATGGAGCGTGTCATAATAAACGGAACGGTGGTAAGTTGCATGGCAATATATCTCGGAATGGCTATGGAAATGCCATAATAGGTAGGTATGGTGGCTGTTTTGAGGAAGATATAAGGAGGCTTATGTGTGATAGAGCGTATCATATCACGGGGTTTGGATGCACCGGCGAAGTTTGCACCAAAACTCTCAGGGTGAGAAAGGGCAATGCACGGCAACGAAGAGGCTAGCAACCATGGAAGGGTGAGAGTGCGTATAATCCATGGACTCAACATTAGTCATAAAGAACTCACATACTTATTGCAAAAATCTACAAGTAATCAAAACTAAGCACTACGCGCATGATCCTAGAGGGATAGATTGGTAGGAAAAGACCATCGCTCGTCCCCGACCGCCACTCATAAGGAAAGCAATCAAAGAACACCCCATGCTTCAAATTTGTCGCACAACGTTTACCATACGTGCATGCTACGGGACTTGCAATCCTCAACACAAGTATTTCTCAATTCCACAATTACCCAACTAGCATGACTCTAATATTACCACCTTTATATCTCAAAACAACTATCAAGTATCAAACTTATCATAGTATTTAATGCACTCTATATGAAAGTTTTTATTATACCCATCTTGGATGCCTATCATATTAGGACTAATTTTATAGCCAAAGAAAATTACCATTCTGTTATAAAAGAATCTCAAAATAATATAAGTGAAGCATGAGAGATCAATAATTTCTATAAAATAAAACCACCACCGTGCTCTAAAAAGGTATAAGTGAAGCACTAGAGCAAAATTATCTAGCTCAAAAGATATTAGTGAAGCACATAGAGTATTCTAATAAATTCCGATTCATGTGTGTCTCTCCCAAAAGGTGTATACAGCAAGGATGATTGTGGTAAACTAAAAAGCAAAGACTCAAATCATACAAGATGCTCCCAGCAAAACACATATCATGTGGTGAATAAAAATATAGCCACAAGTAAAGTTACCCATAGACGAAGACGAAAGAGGGGATGCCTTCCGGGGCATCCCCAAGCTTAGGCTTTTGGTTGTCCTTGAATTTTACCTTGGGGTGCCTTGGGCATCCCCAAGCCTAGGCTCTTGCCACTCCTTGTTCTAAAATCCGTCAAATCTTTACCCGAAAACTTGAAAACTTCACAACACAAAACTCAAACAGAAAATCTCATAAGCTTTGTTAGTATAAGAAAACAAATCACCACCTTAAGGTACTGTAATAAAATCATTATTTATTTATATTGGTGTTAAACCTACTGTATTCCAACTTCTCTATGGTTCATACCCCCCGATACTAGCCATAGATTCATCAAAATAAGCAAACAACACACGAAAAACAGAATCTGTCAAAAACAGAACAGTCTGAAGGAATCTGTATCAAACGTATACTTCTGTAACTCCAAAAATTCTGAAATAAATTTGTGGACGTGAGGAATTTGTCTATTAATCATCTTCAAAACGAATCAACATAAAATCACTCTCCAGAAAAAATGGCATTTAATCTCGTGGGCACTAAAGTTTCTGCTTTTTACAGCAAGATCGTAAAGACTTCACCCAAGTCTTGCCAAAGGTTCTACTTGGCACAAACACTAATTAAAACATAAAACCACATCTAAACAGAGGCTAGATGAATTATTTATTACTAAACAGAAACAAAAATCAAGGAACAAAAATAAAATTGGGTTGCATCCCAACAAGCGCTATCGTTTAACGCCCCTAGCTAGGCATAAAAACAAGAATAGATCTAGGTATTGTCATCTTTGGTATGCAATCCATAAGTGGCTATCGTAATATATTCATAAGGTAATTTAGTTTTCTTCCTAGGAAAGTGTTCCATGCCTTTCCTTAATGGAAATTGGAATCTAATATTTCCTTCTTTCATATCAATAATTGCACCAATCGTTCTAAGGAAAGGTCTACCAAGAATAATAGGACATGTAGGATTGCAATCTATATCAAGAACAATGAAATCTACAGGCACATAATCCCTATTTGCAATAATAAGAACGCCATTAATCCTTCCCATAGGTTTCTTAATGGTGGAATCCGTGAGATGCAAATTTAAAGAACAATCATCAAATTCACGGAAACCTAGCACATCACACAAAGTTTTTGGAATCGTGGAAACACTAGCACCCAAATCACATAAAGCATAGCATTCATGATTTTTAATCTTAATTTTAATAGTTGGTTCCTAGTCATCATAAAGTTTTCTAGGGATAGAAACTTCTAATTCAAGCTTTTCTTCATAGGATTGCACTAAAGCATCAATGATATGTTTGGTAAAAGCTTTATTTTGATTATAAGCATGAGGAGAATTTAACACGGATTGCAACAAGGAAATACAATCTATCAAAGAACAATTATCATAATTAAATTCTTTGATATCCAAAATAGTGGGTTCATTGCTATGTAAAGTTTTGACCTCTTCAATCCCACTTTTACCAATTTTTGCATCAAGATCTAAAAACTCCGAATCATTAGGACGCCTTTTAACTAAAGTTGACTCATCTCCAGTCCCATCTTTATCAAGATTCATATTGGAAAACAAAGATTTAATAGGAGACACATCAATCACTTTTATATCTTCATTATTTTTATCATGAAAACTAGAAGAACACACTTTCACAAAGCAATCTTTTTTAGCACGCATCCTAGCGGTTCTTTCTTTGCACTCATCAATGGAAATTCTCATGGCTTTGAGAGACTCATTGATATCATGCTTAGGTGGGATAGATCTAAGTTTCAAAGAATCAACATCAAGAGAAATTATATCCACGTTCCTAGCCAACTCATCAATCTTAGGCAATTTTATTTCAAGCAAAGCATTGAAATTCTTTTGCGAATTCATAAATTCTTTAACACTAGTCTCAAAATCAGAGGGCATCTTATTAAAATTTCCATAAGAGTTGTTGTAGGAATTACCATAATTATTAGAGGAATTACTAGGGAACGGCCTAGAATTAAAGTTTCCTCTATACGCATTGTTACCAAAATTGTTCCTACCAACAAAATTCACATCCATAGATTCATTATTATTCTCAATCAAAGTGGACAAAGGCATATCATTAGGATCAGAAGAAACACTCTTATTAGCAAGCAATTTCATAAGTTCATCCATCTTTCCACTCAAAACATTAATCTCTTCAATCGCATGAACCTTTTTACTAGTAGATCTTTCGGTGTGCCATTGAGAATAATTAACCATAATATTATCTTGGAGTTTAGTAGCTTCTCCTAAAGTGATTTCCATAAAAGTGCCTCCCGCGGCCGAATCTAAAAGATTTATAGAAGCAAAATTCAATCTAGCATAAAAATTTGTATAATCATCCATAAATTCAAACCATGTGTAGGGCAATTACGTATCATTAATTTCATCCTCTCCCAAGCTTGTGCAACATGCTCATGCTCAAGTTGCTTAAAATTCATAATATCGCTTCTAAGAGAGATGATCTTAGCGGGAGGAAAATACTTAGAGATAAAAGCATCTTTGCACTTATTCCATGAATCAATAGTATTTTTAGGCAAAGAAGAGAACCAAGTTTTAGCACGATCTCTAAGCGAAAATGGGAATAGCTTCAATTTAACAATATCATTATCCACATCTTTCTTCTTTTGCATATCACACAAATCAACGAAGTTGTTTAGATGGGTAGCGGCATCTTCACTAGGAAGGCCAGAAAACTGATCTTTCATAACAAGGTTCAACAAATCGGTATTGATTTCACAAGATTCAGCATCGGTAGTAGGAGCAATCGGAGTGCTAATAAAATCATTATTGTTGGTATTGGAAAAGTCACACAATTTAGTATTATCTTGAGCCATCGTGACAAACAATCAATCCAACACACCAGCAAACAAGAGGCAAGCGAAAAGAGAAGAACGAAAAAGGGCGAATAAAACGACAAAGGTAAAGGGGGGACGAAAACGAGAGGCAAATGGCAAATAATGTAATGCGAGGGATAAGAGTTTGTGATGGGTACTTGGTATGTCTTGACTTGGCGTAGATCTCCCCGGCAACGGCGCCAGAAATGGCTAGTTGACGGGAGATCAAATCTTGACTTGACTTGGCGCAAATCTCCCCGACAACGGCGCCAGAAATCCTTCTTGTTACCTCTTGAGCATGCGTTGGTTTTCCCTTGAAGAGGAAAGGGCGATGCAGCAAAGTAGCGTAAGTATTTTCCCTCAGTTTTTGAGAACCGAGGTATCAATCCAGTAGGAGACTACACACAAATCGCCTAGTACCTGCACAAACATTCAAGAACCTTGCAACCAACGCGATAAAGGGGTTGTCAATCCCTTCACGGCCACTTGCAAAAGTGAGATCTGATAAAGATAATAAGATAAATATTTTTGGTATTTTGTTGTATAGATTGGAAAATAAAGATTGCACTATAAATAGTAAACTAGAATTGTAGATCGGAAACTTATATGATGTAAAGTAGACCCGGGGGCCATGGATTTCACTAGCGGCTTCTCTCAAGATTGCATATATTACGGTGGGTGAACAAATTACTGCCGAGCAATTGATAGAAAAGCGCATAGTTATGAGAATATCTAGGCATGATCATGGAACATAGGCATCACGTCCGTCTCAAGTAGACCGAAACGATTCTGCATCTACTACTATTACTCCACACATCGACCGCTATATAGCATGCATCTAGAGTATTAAGTTCATAAGAACGGAGTAACGCATTAGGCAAGATGACATGATGTAGAGGGATAAACTCAAGCAATATGATATAAACCCCATATTTTTATCCTCGATGGCAACAATACAGTACGTATCGTTTCCCTTTCTGTCACTCGGATTGAGCACCGCAAGATTGAACCCAAAGCTAAGCACTTCTCCCATTGCAAGAAAGATCAATCTAGTAGGCCAAACTAAATCGATAATTCGAAGAGACTTGCAAATATATTAAATCATGCATATAAGAATTCATAGAAGAATCAAATATTGTTCATAGATAAACTTGATCGTAAACCCACAATTCATCGGATCTCGGCAAACACACCGCAAAAGAGTATTACATCGAATAGATCTCCAAGAACATCGAGGAGAACTTTGTATTGAGAACCAAAGAGAGAGAAGAAGCCATCTAGCTAATAACTATGGACCCAAAGGTTTGTGGTAAACTACTCACACATCATCGGAGAGGCTACGGTGTTGATGTAGAAGCCCTCCGTGATCGAATCCCCCTCCGGCAAATCGCCAGAAAAGGCCCCAAGATGGGATCTCACGGGTACAGAAGGTTGCTGCGGTGGAAAAGTGGTTTTGTGGCTCCCGTGGGTGTTTTCAAGGTATAAGAGTATATATTGGCGAAAGAAGTAGGTCGGTGGAGCTATGAGGGGCCCACGAGGGTGGGGGCGCGCCTACCCCCTGGGCGCACCCTCCTGCCTCGTGGCCGCCTCGTTGCGTCTCTGACTTCCACTCCTAGTCTCCTGGGTTGCGTTTGTTCCAAGAAAGATCCTCGCGAAGGTTTCGTTCCATTTGGATTCCGTTTGATATTCCGGTTTAAAATGAAGATTCCGGTTTAAAATCCGGCTCAAGAGATATCTCTCTCACATAAAGCTTTGAAGCTCTCAATATCCGGTTTGAAATCCTGGTTTAAGAAGAATTATCTCTTGCAAAGTTCGAGTTCTCAGAAAAACTAAAGGTTGCCAAAGAGAACTTGCTGCCATGATGCGCGGTTCAAACATGGGTATCCTGCGTTATGGGCTCATCTTGTTATGGTCACTTGGGGGCTTCCTGCTCATTGAGCATAGCTGTGAATATCCCTCTTGATCCAGCGCAACGCCACATTTACAGATGGTCACTTGGGGGCTTCCTTCTCATTGACCATAGCTGTGAATATCCCTCTTGATCCGGCGCAATGCCACATTTACAGATGGTCACTTGGGGGCTTCCTGCTCATTGAGCATAGCTGTGAATGTCGGTGTACAAAAGTAGGGGCTCTCCTTTTGACCCCTTTACTTGTGCACGGGCAGTCAGAGCCACGCGCCGCGACCACACTTAGCAGGGCAGAGGAGGGAAGCCGGAGAAAAGCTAAAGCACAAGACAACCAAGGCAATGCCTAGACCAGGAACACAGGAGGACAAGAGGGCAAAGTAGACTCCCTCGGCAAGATCCTTGCTGAGGCAGCCTCCGCAGCCCCGGCAAGAGCCTTGCCGGGGCAGCCTGCCCGATGCCAGCAGAGCGAGCCTCCCTTGAGCCCACAGGTTCCAACCCCACCAACTACATTGGAAACAAGACTCGGGAGGTACCTCTGTGGTGGCATGCAGATCTTCGTCAAAGATCATAAACATATGAGATCAGATGAGGATCAGAAGACGACGACCCTCGGCGGGATCCTAGCCGAGGAGATCCACAAGATCCCCGGCAAGCGCCTTGCCGGGGATGACTGCAACGCCACGGCAAGACCCTTGCCGGGCCCCCGGAACCTTGCCGAGGGCATCAGCAGGGCCACTGCTAGGCCCGCACCAGCCAAGACTCCACCGCCGCCCCCAAGCAGCTGCTAGCTCAACCAGCTGGGCAGGCACCTGCGTGGCGATGGGCGGCCTCTACGCCGACTCAGCAAGCACCTGCGCGGTGGCATGCAACTCTCGTGAAGGCCCTGCCACCGCACCACCTCAGCAGCCTGCATGCCTACATGGCGTTGCACGCATCGCTGGCCTGGGCGCGTGTCGAAGCGAGGCGGATCGGCGACGGACGGGACGGGCCTCATTCCCATCCCCGATAAAGCTAATGGACACCTAAGTAGCGCATTTAATGCACTTTGTCCCGTAATGCCGGGCGATAAGCTCGCGCACTGTAGGCCTTTCCACCTCCTGTGTGCCACTGTGGCAACCCCTTTTGCCTATAAAAGGAGGCCCGAGGCGACCAGGAGAGGGATTCGGCTCTTTGGAACTACGCAGCCACCATAGCTAGTTGGAGAGCTCAAGAAAACTCTGAAATACATCCACCAAAGCAGGACTAGGGTATTACGCATCCTCGCGGCCCGAACCTGGGTAAACGATCTTTGTGCTAGCTCCTAAACCTGCTCTTCTCACAACCCCACGCCCGCCGACCGTAGAAGGGATTCCAGTGATCCCATAGGTGTCGTTCCGACCGACATCTTTGGCGCGCCAGGTAGGGGGCGCGCAGTTGTGGAAATCTGGTTTAGCAGCCAGCCTAGCAGTTCTCCATCGCCATGGCTCCCAAGAAGAAGACGATCACGGCGATCGACTCGTCGGGAGCCGAACGGCCCGTGCCAGTACGGGCGAGCAGCTGTCACATCCCTAGTTCTGGTCTGACCTAGGCTAGCTTCCATGTGTTGCATCATGTTTAAATTCTTTTGAATTTGAAATGGGGATTGATCAAACCCTAGCACCTCTCTAAAAATACTAGGTTCAAACTTAAATCATTTTCAATGAACCCAAAATGCCCTTTGAAAATGTTCATGATTTGTGATAAAGGTGAAAACCTCTGCCAAAAATGATGAACATATTTCTAGGTCATTCCTGGAATTTTGAATTAAATCATATTGTATTTGACTTTGAGCATTTAAACACTATAAATAATTTAAATGATCAAATAATGTTGGAACTACTTGTGGGCCACTGAAATATTTCAGAAAGTGCTCAGGAATATTTTCAGCATTTACAAAATTGATTTGGTATTTTAAACTAAATCAAAACAAACCTGCAAAATAGAAAAACAGAAAGAATTAGGAAAGGCAGAGAGAGGGACTAACCTGGACGGCCCAGCACTGTGCGGCTCGCTGGCCCACAGTGCCAGTCACCACTAAGGACGCCGCGCGCGTGGTCGCCGAGTGCCGGCATGCGCCCGAGCCACCTCCTGCTTCCGCCGACGCTGGAGGCCGGCAGCAGACGCCACGCAACCCCTTCGACCCCTCTGGCCTATCCACTTCTCCTCTCCCCTCCTCTGCTCTCTCCCCGCAGCGCACCCGAGCGCGCCTGTCGCCGCCGTTCGCCGTTACCGCGACCACAGCCTTCCCCGCGCCTCTCCGATGTAACCACGAGCTCCGCCACGACGTCGTCGTCATCTCCATCGAGTCACGCGGTGCCAGACGCTCTGCTGCATCTCCAATGCCGCCGTTTTCGACCTTGGGTGCCGGTGATCCCCACCATTGTTTTGCCGGACCCCGTGCCTCCCTGCCTCGCCAGCAGCACCAGAAGAACCGCGGTGAGTCGTTGCACCGTTTCCCCCATGCCCCGTTGCCTGATTCGCCCCCTAGCCGCATCAACCACCGGAGCCGAGCGCTCCCCGCCGCCGGCCATGTCGCCGCCGCGGTTGCAACACCTGCACGTCGCACCAGAGCACGTAGGCGTGCTCAGCGCTTCCTCAGGAAGCCGCAGACCCCACCAGTTCGCCTCGAAACGCGCTGTAGCGCCTAACCCGTCGGTGCCCGAGCTCCGGCCGCCGCCGCGAGCTCGCTTCCGACGAGCTCGGTCCACCCCAGCTGCTCCCGCTTGCCCCGTTAGATGCGCGCGATCGCCAGCTCCCCGTAGGGCCTCTCCGCCGCCCATTTGGACGCCCGTGGGCGATTTTCGAGACGCGCCGCCGTCTCAGGCCTCGCCAATGTCGAGTCGCCGGTGGGTTTGACCCCGCTGACCGGGGTTTGACCCCAGTTTGACCGCCCTGGTTGAGTAACGTGTGGGCCATGCCCCTGTTTAGTTTAGGTGTTAGATAAGTTAGCGCTAATTAACCTAGTTAGTTCGTTGACTCACCGACAAGTGGGCCCAGGCCCTAATTAACCTAGGTTAGTGCTAACCTAACGCTAACTAACTCTGTTAGTTAGTTGTTACACTAACATGTGGGTCCCAGCCATCAGGTTTGACCTGGGCTGGCGCCTTTGACGTGCTGACGTCACCCCGACGTCATGCTGACGCAGTTAACCTTTTTCTGAATTTATTCTTATTCAGGAAATTCCAGAAAATAGCTAAAACTTCTAAAATTCATAGAAATTAATCTGTAACTCCAAATGAGATAAGTTATATATGAAAAATGATCAGAAAAATCCAATCTATCCATCTGCACTGGTTTCATGCATATTTAAATAACTTAACCTTGCTGTTCATATCAAAACATGATAATGCACTTTATAAATTCATGGTTTGAGTTTGAATTTGAATCTTTGGTTCAAATAAGCTCAAACCCTTCTGTTCTTAGCTGCATTAGCTCAAATCATAGCATATCGTCATGTCATGATCATGCATCATATTGTGCATTGCATTGATCATGTTTCTTCTCTGTTTGTCGGTGTTGTTCCCCCCTCGGTAGACGTTGTTCTGACGTTGTGATCGTTGACAGTGATGAAGACTTGTAGCGACCAGACCTCAGACGGTCAAGTCTCTGTGCATCAGTGTCATCCCTGGATCAGTAATGCTGACACGCATAGTACTCGAAGGATTTATAACAGAGTAGCAATCACACACTTATTACATCGAATGTCTCAAAAGAGAACTTAATACAATAAATATGGCTTAAGGCCATCTAAAAAGATAATGGCAGAAGACTTGGAAGATAAGCGAGTCCATCAACTCCAACGGCATCACTGAGTATAGAACCACGACCTAAGGCACCTTACTCGTCGTCTGAAAAGTCTGCAACATGAAACGTTGCAGCCCGAAAATGGGTCAGCACATGGAATATGCTGGCAATGTAACACATAGAGAGTAATGAACAGAATAATGCTATACTACATGCAAATTTGGCTGGTGGAGAGCTCTATGGTTACAGTTTTGCGAAAAGCCAATTTTTTCCTACTGCAAAGGAATAAATTTTATTTACTATCTTGGTGGTTGTTAAACATTGAGAATGGGTGACACCATCTCAATCCCAATTAAGTTTCAACATTAATCCCAACAAAATTAATTAAAGTAACATGATGAGATTCACATGATAATGCAAGTACTAGATACTCAAGTTGTCCATAACCGGGGACACGGCTAACCATGATTAGTTTATACACTCTGCAGAGGTTTGCGCACTTTTCCCCACAAGACTCGATCTCCTCCGTTGGGATTCTCGCACTACATGATGTTTGAGAAACGGATGACCGAGACATAGTCTTTCAGAAGCATTTGCACCTTACGATCGGGTAGACAGTACCACCTACAACCCCTACATCTGCTAGTCTACCATTGTAAGAGTTCACACAATTTAATCAACTTGCTAGAGCCCATAATAGCTTGTGGCTGCACACGTAAGTTTCTAGCATGAATAATCTCATGATCCCTTTGAGCCTGGGTGGCGGTCCATAAAAAAAACAAGCAATCGCCGGAATACCCAGGTGCCTCAATCCACCCAGATGTGTGTTTAAGTAGCCACCTTAAATTGAACCTTTAATTAACAATCTCACATCTGTCATGGATACACTCACCCAATCCACGTCCACTAGCATAGCATAGCAATATAAGCAAACGTAGAAGTAACTCCCAAGGGTTTGGTAATAAACAGGGCAAAAGGTTCTACCTCATCAGCTACTTCCCAACCCACAATGTAATCAGATCCTAATCATGCAATTGTTTGAGGATTGATCTAATGCAATAAAACTGGGTATGAAAAGAGGTATGATCGAAGTGTTACTTGCCTTGCTGATGATCCGTGAAACCTAGGGATTCGAAGTAACAAGCGGCGCACTCCGGGTACTCTATCGCAAACAAACAAGCATACAATAAGTACTCGTCTAATGCATAGGTAAAACTCAAATAAGAGATCTAACCAGAAAGTTCAACTTAAGAACTCCGGTTTGCAAAAAGAATCAAATCAAACGAAGCAACGAAAGTCAAACGACGAAAGAAACAAGCTTCGTTTACTAATCTGGACCTAAGTCAAATTTTACAGTAGCAAAAACTTGTTTGAGTTGGTTAAACAGAAAGAGGGTTTTGAGACGAAACTCTAGGCGCTTGAATCGCCTGATTCCGATAAACGAGCGAAAAGTTATACTAGAATGAAAAACAGATCGGAAATCGCGATCAGAAATAATCGCGGAAAATCCGACAAAAAGAAAAACGGATGAACAGGCTAACGAACGAACGTTCGCTGTCTACGAAAAAAACGAAAACGGTTCGTTAAAACGAACGTACGGACGAACGTCCGCTAAATAAAGGAAACCGAAAAAAACAGATCGAGGTTTTTTTTAACAAACCGAACGAAAAACCGGCGGAAAAACCGTACGGTTTTCTCGAGGAAAACCGCCGGCGGCGGCGGAGGCGGCTACCTCCGGCGTGGGGCGGCTACCTCCGGCGTGGGGCGGCGGGGTCCGGCGGGTGGGGCAGCGAGGTCCGGTGGGTGGGGCGGCGGGTCCGGCGGGCGGCGGCGGCCTCCGGCGGGACGGGGCGGCGGCGTCCGGCGGGACGGGGCGGCGGCGTCCGGCGGGACGGGGCGGAGGCGTCCGGCAGGTCGGCGGCGGCGGCGGCGGCGGCGGTTAGGGTTAGGGTTGGCGCGGGGCTCGGGTGGGCTGACGGGCTCGGGGCGGCGCCTTATAAAGGCCCGGCCAGGCGGAGTTCTAGCCGAACACGGCCCAAAGTCGGTTCGCGTTTTTTTTAAATAATTTCGCGCAGAAAAAAAATTAGAAAAAATACTAAACGGACTCCAAAAATACCTAAATAAAATTTCCCCGAGTTCTAAAATCAAGCTGGACAAGATGAACATTTATTTGGGGCCTAAATGCAATTTTTAAAAATGCGTATTTTTCCTAAATTCAAATAAAATAGCGAAAAACTCCAAAATAAAATCTTATTTGATTTTTTATTAAATCCTCAATATTCCTTTATTTTGGGAAAGTCATTTTATTCCCTCTCTCTTATTTTTAAAATTGGAATAATTGATGATAAAATAAATAAAATCAATTGATCCTATTTTCAAAATTCGAGAAAACTCAAATATGAAATAACGAAATCCCCAACTCTCTCCGTGGGTCCTTGAGTTGCGTAGAATTTCTAGGATCTAGCCAAAATGCAATAAAATATGATATGCAATGATGATCTAATATATAACATTCCAAATTGAAAATTTGGGATGTTACAGACTCAATGCTATCTTCAGAAGTGTGAGGCAAGCAAAAACCCCTTGTACATTCCGATACAATCCCACTCTCTCGCTCCCACTCTCTTTCACTGCATTAGGACAACAACGTTTCAACTGTTACATGCTGCGGTAGCTAAACCCCTTTCCTCTACATGACCTGTCATTGCCACAGTAAATAGATGAAACCCACTAGCATGAGTAGGAGTTGTTTGAGCCCTGATGTGCCTACTCATTCATGCTTGTTTGTCATGCCTGCTATTGCTTAGAGTTGAGTCAGGTCTGATTCATCGGGGATGAATTGGAATGTGGTGAACATGTCCTACCGCTGAGAGCTAAGTGTGTGAACACAATTTGGTAAAGGTAGCGGTGAGAGGCCATGTCAGAGTACATGGTGGGTTGTCTTATTGCAGCCGTCCTCAGGAACTGAGTTCTGTGTTTGTGATCCATGAACAGTTACTACCACACACTGGGCTCCGGGCGCTCCAAGCTCTCTCGACTTATTAATCAACCTTATCTCCGGCCAGGAGTTGTAACTAGTTTCTGGTGTTTGTAGGTAGTGTTAGTAGTCTACCAAGTGGCACCCGGTACAGGTGGGCTTGGGACAGACTAGGCACAGTGGCACGGTGTACAAAGTGGCACCCGGATGGTAGGCTTGGGAACCCTGCTCACATCGTTTGGGGCCGTGAGCGACACCCTGGCCGGATCTCCTTGCGGATGGAACCCGAATAGGCGATAAACCTGGACTAGAGACTTGTGTGGTTAGTCAGGTCGTGGCCGACTCCCTCGCCATGCTTCCGCTTGAAGATTGCCGAGATACACGACGTGTACATGGTGGTAAGTGGCGAGAGCGTGTGTGAAGAAGTACACCCCTGCAGGGTTAACATCATCTATTCGAATAGCCGTGTCCGCGGAAAAGGACTTCTGGGTTGCCTGTACAGTTCATAGACAAGTGAAAGTGGATACTCTAAAATGCGCAAGATAAGCGTGAGTGCTATGGATGGCCTTCTCGTAGGGAGACGGGAGCGGATCCATAGTGGTGTATTGATATGGTGAATATGTGGATTCGTGTGCGCCACCTCAAAAGAGTTACTTGCAGTCATAGTTTAGGATAGCCACTGAGTCAAAGCTGGCTTGCTGCAGTCAAACTCCACCACCCCCTTTGTTGATACTGATGCATATGTAGCTAGTTCTGATGTAAGTCTTGCTGGGTACATTTGTACTCACGTTTGCCTATTTTATGTTTTGCAGAGAGACGTTAGTCTCGCTAGTAGTTCCGCGTGGACTTCGACGTTTAGCTTGCTACCTCAGCTACGATCTTGTACCCTTGGGAGGGTCTTGTAGATAATCAGGCTTCTCAGCCTTTTTCATTTGTAGTTGTCTGTACTCAGACATGATTTATGCTACCGCTCGATGCTTGTATGCTCTGTATGTTGGGTCATGAGACCATGATTGTAATACTTGGCTCCTCGGAGCCTAATGAATAAATACTTGAGTCGTAGAGTTATGCTGTGATGCCATGTTGTATTTACACATATCGAGCATATTGTGTGTATGATTGAAATGCTTGGTATGTGTGGGATCCGATTGTTTATCCTTGGTAGGCTCTCTTATGGGGAAATGTAGTCTTGTGCTTCCATGAGCCATAGTAGTCCGCTACAGCCCGGTTCACCGGAGTCCTGCTAGCCCAGCACTACTGCTCCGGAACACTTGACTGGCCGGCATGTGATTCACTTCGTTCCTGTGTCTGTCCCTTCGGGGAAATGTCACGCGGTGACATCCGGAGTCCTGCCTAGCCTCCTATAGCCCGGTTCACCGGAGTCCTATTAGCCCAGTGCTACAACCCGGATTCGCATGCTGCTGACCGACATGCTCGATGTTGATTTATGTATGCCTGTCCCCATAAGTTAGTGCCACTTTGGGTTCACGACTAGTCATGTCGGCCCGGGTTCTCTGTCGTATGGATGCTAGCGACACTATCATATACGTGAGCCAAAAGGCGCAAACGGTCCCGGGCCATGGTAAGGCGATACCCGTGGGAATACCGTGCGTGAGGCCGCAAAGTGATATGAGTTGTTACCGGCTTGATCGATGTGACTTGGAATCGGGGTCCTGACAGCAGCGGGCCGGTCCCAGATAGAACCTGAGCCGTGGCCCGCGAGCACCAGCAGCGCTCTAGCAGTCAGAGCCTGGCGAGCGGCATTGTTCGTACGCCAGACGACAGGCCGCACACCGCCAAAACCAAAGATGGGGTTGCCCCCCTCCCCCGCAGGCGGCGCAGGAGGGCCACCATCAAGTGTTCCGCTGGGCCGTGATGGAGCTCAGCATGACGAATGGAGGGCCACTAGCACTTCGGCGGGAGAAGCTCGACGAATGGAGGGCCACCATCCGGAGCCTCATTGCCGTCGCCAACAAAGATGATTCGTGACTGGCGGGGCCCTCGGGCCGGCGCTCCGTCGTGCCACCACATGCTAGTGGCGGAAGGACCGGGGAAGCTGCAGCCACAGTGCACTCTCCTCCCCCACGCCAGTTGCCGCCGGTGCCGGTCCGTCGTGACGACGCTTGTGATAACATTTCCATAGCGTCGTCCAACCCACGGACCCACCGCGACCAGCGCCAAGTTCTTCGAGAGCGAGCCCATGAAGACGCTCGAACCACCATCGAGCGTCGGCGCGACACACGCCACCAGTCGGATAAGCAGGCGGGACCCGCTATGGACCACCCAGCACCGGGGGGCTCCGGCGGCCTACCTTACGAGGTGGGTTGCCCGGCCTTTACCCGCGAGCTGCGGCAGTTCCAGTGGCCGTCCCACCGCACGTTCAAGCCCGACGTCGGCGAGAAGTACAACGGCAAGACCCATCCGTCAGAGTTCCTCAGCATCTACACCATCGCGATGCAAGCTGCTGGGGCCCGCGACGACATGGTGCTTGCCAATTACTTCCCATTGGCACTGAAGCCCAACGTCATGTCTTGGTTGATGCACTTGCCAACGGATTCCATTTCTTCTTGGTCGGATCTGTGCCATGAGTTCGTTGGCGCCTTCACCAGAGGCCACCAAGCTCATGGCCAGGCCAGTGATTTGCATATCATTCCCTGCAAGGAAGGGGAAACCCTGCGCAGGTACATACAGAGGTTCAGCCGGGTGCAGTACAACATCCCCGATGTTCATCCCGCCGCTGTGATTAGTGCGTTCCATCAGAACGTGCGCAATCGCAAAATGCGTGAAGAGCTAGCGATGAACAAGGTTAAGGATGTGGCCGAACTTTATGTTCTGGCCGATAGGTGTGCCCGGGCTGAAGAGGGAAGGAAGTACCCCAGTGAGGACGCCGACGTGGAAACCGACTCTACTAATGAAGACACCGCCGCCCCGACGAAGAAGGGCCGGCGTCGCAACAGGAAACGCAAGGGCAAGGCCGTGCTTGCCGTCGAGGGATCCGACGACACCGGCAAGGAGATTGCCCGGTGCGCCGCCTGCCAGGCCTTGGCTGCCGCCGACAAGCCAGGAGGCTCCGACAAGCAGTATTGCAAGGTCCACCGCACCAAGGGCCACGACCTCCAGAACTGCCGACAGGTCGAGCTGCTTGCCGAAAAGCAGAAGGCCGAGTATGAGAGGCGGGACAAGGAGAAGGGTCAGGATGGTGCCGAAGGATCCGGCAAGAAGCGTGGCGGCCAAGGAGGCCACCGCGGCAAGGATAACCAGCAAGAGAGGCCCGCTCGGGGCCGTGACAAGAAGCAGGAAGACGATGATCATGACGAGGATGACAAGTCCGGTGAGCAAGAGTTTCAGAAGGCTACGGAGGCCATGTGCGTCAATGGTGGCGCCTCGCTGCACACTTCTCACCGCCAGCTCAAGCAGTGGGCGCGTGAGATCACAGCAGCGGAGCCATCGTTCGACGCTCAGAAGCCGCTGAAGTGGTCCAGCACGCCCATCATCTTTGACGCCGAGGACCACCCTGATCACACCACTGCGGTCGGGTGTTTGTCGTTGTTGGTCTCACCAACGATACGCAACCTCAAGGTGAACAAGATGCTGGTTGACGGCGGGGCCGGTCTGAACTTAATCTCGCCCGTTGTGATCAAGAGGCTGCAAATTCCCGACGGAGACCTCGAGGAGACGGGCACGTTTCAAGGGGTCAACCCGGGAAGGAGCCAGCCGAAGGGGAAGGTCATGTTGCCTGTGACGTTTGGAGGTGAGCTGAACTACAGGACGGAGAGGATTGTCTTCGATGTAGCCGAGATCCCTTTGCCCTACAACGGGATCCTTGGCCGCCCGGCACTAGCCAAGTTCATGGCGGCGTCACATTACGCCTACAATACGCTGAAGATGCCTAGGCCGATGACCGTCATCACCGTCCCCTGCGACAAGAAGGATGCACTGATCTGCGCCGACCTACTCTACCGGGAAGCAGTTGCAGCAGCTGCCGCCAAGGCACTTGCTCCTGGCGCTGAAGCAGGAGGGAAGAAGAAGACTGGCAAGACCTCTCGCACCCATTCTGGCAAGCGCGCCTCTTCGGAGTGTTGCGCTACCGTCGAGGACGTGCCAGAGAGCTCCACCGGCAAGAGCAAGAAATCCAGAGCTGCACCGCCATAGACCAAGAAGGTGTCCGTCAGGGAGGACGACACGGGAGGGGCTTTCACCATAAGCTCCACCCTCGACAGCAAATAGGAAGGCGCGCTCGTCACCTTCCTGCGGGCGAATGTCAATGTGTTTGCATGGCAAGCATCCGACATCCCCGGTGTTCCCAGTGAGGTGATTGAGCACCACCTTGCTGTCTGTCCTCATGCGCCGCCAGTCAAGCAGAAGGTCAGGAAGCAGGCTCTGGAAAGGCAAGAGTTCATCACAGAGGAGATCAGGAAGTTGGAAGCGGCAGGCTTGGTGAGAGGAGTGCTTCATCATCTTTCAACTTAGCTTTCTCTAGGAACGCATTAAAATTCAATGGAACAGTAGCACGAGCCATTTATCTACAACAACATAGACATGCAAAATACTATCAGGTACTAAGTTCAAGATAAATTCAAGTTCAATTAATCTTATTACTTAAGAACTCCCACTTAGATAGACATCCCTCTAATTATCTGAGTGATCACGTGATCCACATCAACTAAACCATGTCCGATCATCACGTGAGATGGAGTAGTTTTCAATGGTGAACATCACTATGTTGATCATATCTACTATATGATTCACGCTCGACCTTTCGGTCTTAGTGTTCCGAGGCCATATCTGCATATGCTAGGCTCGTCAAGTTTAACCCGAGTATTCTGCATGTGCAAAACTGGCTTGCACTCGTTATATGTGAATGTAGAGCTTATCACACCCGATCATCACGTGGTGTCTCGGCACGACGAACTGTCACAACGGTGCATACTCAGGGAGAACACTTGTACCTTGAAATTTAGTGAGAGATCATCTTATAATGCTACCGCTGTACTAAGCAAAATAAGATGCATAAAGGATAAACATCACATGCAATCAATATAAGTGATATGATATGGTGTAGCGACCCGACCCGAAATCGGTCAAGTCTTTGTGTAGCTGTACCATCCCAAGATCATGCTGGCACACACAGTACATTGATGCAAAGATTCAAAGTTCAATCACACCTGAATTTATTACACGATTCTCATATCGAGTCTTTATTACATCATAATAAATTCGGCCAAAGGCCAACTCATGAGAAATAAACTAAATAAAGCTACGGAAGCGTAGACGAATAGCGAGTCCATCCGACTCCATAGGGCAATCGCCAAGCGTGGATCGTAGCCTCACTCCTGATCGGAAAATTCCTCTGCAACATAAGACGTTGCAGCCGTGTAGGTCAGCATTTTGAATATGCCGGCAAGTCATGAAGGGAGAACAACAATAAAATTACTAATACTATATGCAATTTGGCTGTGGGGCTCTAAGTTTCATTGTTTTGCAAAAAAGCCGGTTTTTCCCTACAACAAGGACTTGTTTGCAATTACTACAAAATGTTGGTAGTTATTGAGATGGTTCCGCCAACCAATGTCTCATTCCCAAATATTAAATAACCCCTCAATTAATTTATTAAGTTCGGTGTTGAGATATCCGAAATACTCCAAGTTCCAGAGGCTCATTTGTCCGTAACCGGGGACACGGCTAATCGATTAGGTTGTTACTCTGCAGAGTCTTGTGCACTTTACCCGCAAGAATCGTTCCCTCCTTTAAGTCTTCGCACTGCCTGGTGTTTGAAGACGGGACGAACGAAACAGGGTCTTCCGAAGAGTTCCTCTGGGCCACCGCCGGTGCCCATCCAATCCTACCGTTCTTCTACATCTCGTAGCACCGTCCGGCAAGAGTCACGCCTAGGGTCGACCAAGCCAGAGCCCATAATGGCTTGCGGCTGCACAGGTAAGCTTCCGGTCAATGGGGTATCCATCCGTCTCTTCGTGACTGGGTGAAGCTTTCCGCAGGATGTCATGGCACTTCTCCATGCATCCCGGCCATCCGCTGGTTTCTCCAGGGTGCCCGTCAACCGTCCTCCACCCAGTAGTGAATTTTGAAGTCCATCTTGAGCTTGATGTCATGGGGTTTTCATCATCTTGACTCTCGCATCTCCCTTATGAATCACTCAACCAACCCCGTCTACGAGCATAGCAAAATAAACTACATCGTCCCGGGCATCGGTAACAAGGGAGAAGGGTTCATCCTACTTCATGATACTACTCAAGAACATAACTTAACAAAATTCTCCTACTGCATGCATGGTGGGGAGGTATAACTCTAATGCAATAAAATCATAGGTATTGTAAAAACATGATCAAATGACTTGCCTGGCTGATGGTCTTCGAAAGCTAGCGACTCGTAATAGCAGGCTTCGCACTCCGGGAATTCTACCGAGTCAAACAATAGCACAAATAAGTATAGCACAATATAACAAAACAGCAAGTTGAAGTAAAACACCTAAGCACTCAAACCAAAACCAAAGAAAAACTCGGAGAAAGCAAATCAAGGTTTTCATCATATCAAGCAACAACTAAGAAATAGTTTTACACAACTAAAACTTTTCTTAACAGAACCTAAGCATTGGTTTTGCTAACTAACAGAAGGGAAAATATCATACAAACTAGTAGCAAAAAGAATCACATCAAAAGCTATTATAGAACTCCTATTATGCCTAAAACAATCCTAGCAAAGAAAATAAAATAAATTTTTTTATTCTACCGTAAATAAAAGTTCATCCTCTGTAGCTACAGAAACTAATCTAAAATAAACTATAACAAAATAAAAATAAAATTATTTACTAACTAGAACAGTAGGAAAACAGTAACTAGCTACATAAACAAGAAAAACTTGATTTCGACATAAAACTAATTTTTTATTAAATCTAAAATACCCAAACAAGTTCCTACTGCTAGGCATGGTCAAAACTAAGCAGTAGCAAAAAGAATCACTAAAAAATAATAATCCTAACTCAATTTATGGCAGAAAAACTAATCTGTCTAAATCTAATATAAAACTATTTCTAATAACTTAAACATGGCTAAACATATTTTCTACAGAAATTACAACAAATTTGCAAACTAACAAAAAAAGAATCAACTAAAAATAATAAATAAAATAAAAGATATAGATTTTTCAAGATTGGAACTTTTCTGTTTTTAAAACAGAACGTAAATAACAGAGAAAAAAACTAATGGGCGCTATTGGGCTCGGGGTGGTGCGATCTGAAACTAAACAGCGCTCGGGCGGAAATTAACAAAAACCGGCGCGGCTAATAACTAAACCGACCGATTCGATCTAATCAAATAAACCGTAAACTAAACCGGAGAAAAACCGAACTACTAAAAATAAACCTAAACCTTCGCTATGATCTAATCTACGGCGTACATGCGAGATCTAACGGCGGAGGGGAGTCCGGTGGCTTACAGCGGCGGTCGACGGCGAGGTGGGCTCGGGCATTGGTGGCGGGGGTGCTCCGGTGGTCCGGGGCGGCGGAGAAGTCGTCGGGCGCATGCGGCAGCTCGAGGGGAGGTCGGGGATGGAGTCAGTGGAGCTCGGGGGCGACTGTGGCGATCGGGGCAACGGCGGCGGCTCCCTGGTGAGCTGCAGCTCCGGCGAGCGGCGGTCAAGCTTGGGGGCGACGGCTCCGGCGGTTCCTGGGCGACGAGAGGATGTCAGGGAGGTGCGAGATGAAGTGGCGGTGCGGGTGGAGTGGCTTGGATGGGCAGGGGGTGCTCACCGACAGCGTAATAACCGAGGTGGCGGCAGCGAGATGCGAATGGAGAGGGCGCAAGCTGCGGTGGGTTTTGGGCTAGGGTTTTAGGGGGTTCGGGAGAGGAAGGGCGTAGGTATTTATAGGACATAAGCTTGTGCGAGGGGAAGGCTTCGGAGCGTGATCCCGGGAAGATCGCGGCGATGGGCGTGCTCCGGTTGTGCTCCGGCTTGGCAAGGCGTGGAGGAGGGGAAAGAAAGGAGCAGGCCCCGCTGGTCAATGAGAGGGAGAGAGGTGAGACGGGTCGGGCAACCGAGGGGGAGAGGGTTCGGGCGCGACGCGGGTGGAGCAGGCTGGCTGGCGCGCTGCGGCCTCGGCGACTGGGCCTGCTGGCCTGGCGCCTGGCGCGCGGGGTTGCGGCCTCGGCGCTGGTGGGCTGCGGCCTCGGCGACTGGGCCTGCTGGCCTGGCGCCTCGCGCGCGGGGTTTTTCCTTTTTTTTGAATTACCACAGAGAGAGAAAACTAATTATAGATAAACCTATAATATTTTTATATAGGACATATATATATATATCAAAATTCTCAGGGGAATTAATCCTGCAACGTGGACATTTTTCCAGGGGCAAAACTCAAACTAAAAAACAATTTCTGGAAATCCCAAATAAAATTCAAATTTGAATTCAAACTTTTTGGCAATACTTTTCTTTTGACATTTTTGGAGTGTCATGTTAGCTCCTCTCATACTTTTGATCAAGTATTTGTCAGGGATATTTGAAATAAATTTCAATGCCAAATCAAGTTCAAATTCACAACAAAAACTCAACTGCCTCTGAAATTTTCAAATGCCACTCAATTTAAACAATATGCATAGATGCTTAGCTATAATTGTAAAACATTCCAAATGGGAAATTTGGGATGTTACATATGGCCATCATCATCTTGTGCCTTTGATTTCCATCTCCAAAGCACCATCATGATCACCATCGTCACCGGCTTGACACCTTGATCTCCATCGAAGCATCGTTGTCGTCTCGCCAACTATTGCTACTACGACTATCGCTGCCGCTTAGTGATAAAGTAAAGCAATTACATGGCGATTGCATTTCATACAATAAAGCGACAACCATATGGCTCCTGCCAGTTGCCGATAACTGTTACAAAACATGATCATCTCATACAACAATTTATATATCATCACGTCTTGACCATATCACATCACAGCAAGCCCTGCAAAAACAAGTTAGACGCCCTCGGCTTTGTTGTTGCAAGTTTTACGTGGCTGCTACAGGCTTCTAGCCAGAACCGTTCTTACCTACGCATCAAAACCACAATGATTTTTCGTCAAGTTTGCTGTTTTAACCTTCAACAAGGACCAGGCGTAGTCACACTCGATTCAACTAAAGTTGGAGAAACAGACACCCACTAGCCACCTGTGTGCAAAGCACGGCGGTGGAACCAGTCTCATGAATGCGGTCATGTAATGTCGGTCTGGGTCGCTTCATCCAACAATACCGCCGAATATAAGTATGACATGCTGGTAAGCAGTATGACTATTATCGCCCACAACTCTTTGTGTTCTACTCGTGCATATAACATCTACGCATAGACTTGGCTTGGATGCCACTGTTGGGGAACGTAGTATTTCAAAAAAAATCCTACGATCACGCAAGATCTATCTAGGAGAAGCATAGCAACGAGCGGGGAGAGTGTGTCCACGTACCCTCGTAGACCGAAAGAGGAAGCGTTTAGTAACGCAGTTGATGTAGTCGAACGTCTTCGCGATGCAACCGATCAAGTACCGAACGCACGACACCTCCGCGATCTGCACACATTCAGCTCAGTGACGTCCTGATAACCCACAAGTATAGGGGATCGCAACAGTTTTCGAGGGTAGAGTATTCAACCCAAATTTATTGATTCGACACAAGGGGAGCCAAAGAATATTCTCAAGTATTAGCAGTTGAGTTGTCAATTCAACCACACCTGGATAACTTAGTATCTGCAGCAAAGTATTTAGTAGCAAAGTAGTATGGAAGTAACGGTAACGGTAGCAAAAGTAATATTTTTGGGTTTTGTAGTGATTGTAACAGTAGCAACAGAAAAGTAAATAAGCGGAGAACAATATGTGAAAAGCTCGTAGGCATTGGATCGGTGATGGAGAATTATGCCAGATGCGATTATTCATGCAACCGTTATAACATAGGGTGACACAGAACTAGCTCCAATTCATCAATGTAATGTAGGCATGTATTCCGAATATAGTCATACGTGCTTATGAAAAAGAACTTGCATGACATCTTTTGTCCTACCCTCCCGTGGCAGCGGGGTCCTAACAGAAACTAAGGGATATTAAGTCCTCCTTTTAATAGAGTACCGGACCAAAGCATTAACACATAGTGAATACATGAACTCCTCAAACTATGGTCATCACCGGGAGTGGTCCCGATTATTGTCACTTCGGGGTTGCCGGATCATAACACATAGTAGGTGACTATAGACTTGCAAGATAGGATCAAGAACTCACATATATTCATGAAAACATAATAGGTTCAGATCTGAAATCATGGCACTCGAGCCCTAGTGACAAGCATTAAGCATATCAAAGTCATAGCAACATCAATCTCAGTCATAGTGGATACTAGGGATCAAACCCTAACAAAACTAACTCGATTACATGATAAATCTCATCCAACTCATCACCGTCCAGCAAGCCTACGATGGAATTACTCACGCACGGCAGTGAGCATCATGAAATTGGTGATGGAGGATGGTTGATGATGATGATGGCGACGGATTCCCCTCTCTGGAGCCCCGAACGGACTCCAGATCAGCCCTCCCGAGAGAGTTTAGGGCTTGGCGGCGGCTCCATATCGTAAAACGTGATGAATCTTTCTCTCTGATTTTTTTCTCCCCGAACACGAATATATAGAGTTGGAGTTGAGGTCGGTGGAGCTCCAGGGGGCCCACGAGGCAGGGGGCGCGCCCAGGGGGTAGGGCGCGCCCCCACCCTCGTGTCCAGGGTGTGGGCCCCCTGGCCTTGATTCTTTTGCCAATATTTTTTATTATTTCCAAAAATAATCTCTGTGAAGTTTCAGGCCATTCCGAGAACTTTTGTTTGTGCACATAAATAACACCATGGCAATTCTGCTAAAAACAGCGTCAGTCCGGGTTAGTTCCATTCAAATCATGCAAGTTAGAGTCCAAAACAAGGGCAAAAGTGTTTGGAAAAGTAGATACGACGGAGACGTATCAACTCCCCCAAGCTTAAACCTTTGCTTGTCCTCAAGTAATTCAGTTGATAAACTGAAAGTGATAAAGAAAAACTTTTACAAACTCTGTTTGCTCTTGTTGTTGTAAATATGTAAAGCCAGCATTCAAGTTTTCGGCAAAGATTATGAACTAACCATATTCACAATAACATTTAGGTCTCATGTTTACTCATGTCAATGGCATAATCAACTAGCGAGCAATAATAATAAATCTCGGATGACAACACTTTCTCAAAACAATCATAATATGATATAACAAGATGGTATCTCGCTAGCCCTTTCTGAGACCGCAAAACATAAATGCAGAGCACCTTTAAAGATCAAGGACTGACTAAACATTGTAATTCATGGTAAAAGAGATCCAGTCATAGTCATACCCAATATAAATTAATAGTAATGGATGCAAATGACAGCAGTGCTCTCCAGCTGGTGCTTTTTAATAAGAGGGTGATGACTCAACATAAAAGTAAATAGATAGGCCCTTCGCAGAGGGAAGCAGGGATTTGTAGAGGTGCCAGAGCTCGATTTTAAAGCAGAGATAAATAATATTTTGAGCGGCATACTTTCATTGTCAACATAACAACCGAGAGATGGCGATATCTTCCATGCTACACACATTATAGGCGGTTCCCAAACAGAATGGTAAAGTTTATACTCCCCCTCCACCAACAAGCATCAATCCATGGCTTGCTCGAAACAACGAGTGCCTCCAACTAACAACAGTCCCGGGGGAGTTTTGTTTGCAATTATTTTGATTTGATTTGCATAAAGCATGGGACTGGGCATCCCGGTGACTAGCCATTTTCTCGTGAGTGAGGAGCGGAGTCCACTCCTCTTGAGAATAACCCGCCTAGCATGGAAGATAAGGACAGCCCTAGTTGATACATGAGCTATTCGAGCATACAAAACAGAATTTCATTTGAAGGTTTAGAGTTTGGCACATACAAATTTACTTGGAACGGCAGGTAGATACCGCATATAGGAAGGTATAGTGGACTCATATGGAATAACTTTGGGGTTTAAGGGATTGGATGCACAAGCAGTATTCCCGCTTAGTACAAGTGAAGGCTAGCAAAAGACTGGGAAGCGACCAACTAGAGAGCGACAACAGTCATGAACATGCATTAAAATTAATGAACATTGAGTGCAAGCATGAGTAGGATATAATCCACCATGAACATAAATATCGTGAAGGCTATGTTGATTTGTTTCAACTACATGTGTGAACATGTGCCAAGTCAAGTCACTTAAATCATTCAAAGGAGGATACCACCCCATCATACCACATCACAACCATTTTAATAGCATGTTGGCACGCAAGGTAAACCATTATAAACTCCTAGCTAATTAAGCATAGCATAAGCAACTATAATCTCTAATTTTCATTGCAAACATATTTATTCATAATAGGCTGAATCAGGAACGATGAACTAATCATATTTACAAAAACAAGAGAGGTCGAGTTCATACCAGCTTCTCTCATCTCAATCAGTCCATCATATATCGTCATAATTGCCTTTCACTTGCACGACCGAATGATGTGAATAATAATAATAGTGCACGTGCATTGGACTAAGCTGGAATCTGCACGCATTCAATAAACAGGAGAAGACAAGGCAATATGGGCTCTTGGTTAAATCAACAATAATGCATATAAGAGCCGCTTCAACAATTTAATCATGATCTTCTCCTATCGACCCCCAAAGAAAAGAAAAGAAATAAAACTATTTACACAGGAAAGCTCCCAACAAGCAAAAGAAGAACAGGAAATCTGTTTGGGTTTTCTTTTAATTATTACTACTACAGCAAGAAAATAAACTAGCTAAAAGCTACAACTATTTTTTTTGGTTTTCTTAAGGTTTATCAAACACACAAGAAGAAAGCATAAAAAGGAAAATAAACTAGCATGGATATTACGGTGAAAAAGTATGAGCACCGACATCTAGCAATAAGTGTGTGAACGTAAATGTAATGTCGGTGAGAAATACGTACTCCCCCAAGCTTAGGCTTTTGGCCTAAGTTGGTCTATTGCCACGGATGGCCTGGCGGATATCCAAAATTGTAGTTGGGGTCGTACTCAGATGTAGCAGTCATTGCATCATGGGCTGCAGCTTGGAGGCGGGCTATCTCAGCCCTCCTCTTATACTCCTCCGCCTCCTCTCTGGTTATAAAATATCTCCCTTTTGCCTAAAAGTCAAAGAAAGTAGAAGTAGGGAGAGCGGCGTGATAGGTGCGTCGTCTGTCTAAGATTAGTCGGTACTGGAGGAACTGATCGTTCCTCTCAACAAAACGATGACGAACCATAGCCTCATAATCTAAATAAGCAGGAGGTAACTCAATACCATCCTCACGTATGGTTACACAAAGAAAATTAGCTAAACGGGTTGCATAAATTCCGCCAAAGAAATCTCCATTAAATCTATTATGATGCAACCTACGTGCAACAATGGCTCCCAAATTATAATGTTTATCCCCTAACACAGCACTCCTGAGAACACTGAGGTCAGGGACACACATGTGACATGCTTCATCCTTACCATTTATGCACCTACCTATGAAGAGAGCAAAATAATGTATAGCAGGAAAATGAATGCTCCCTATGGTAGCTTGTGCTATATCTCTAGATTCCCCCACAGTTATACTAGCAAGAAAATCTCTAAATTCCGATTTGCGAGGTTCACTAGTACTGCCCCATTGTGGAAGTTTGCAAGCAGTGGTAAAATCCTCTAAGTCCATAGTATATGAATTTTCATAAAGATCAAACAGGACAGTTTGAGAATTGCGTGAAGATGAAAATTCAAACCTCCTCACAAAGGAACTAGTGAGATAGTGGTACTGACGGCACTTTTCTGCCTCGAAGCTCACAAGATCAGTGTTACGCAAATATGCGTTAAATTCTTCCTTAATTCCTGCTTGATCCATGAAGTCCTCTGAAGGCCATTCACAAGCCCGCACTGGAGCGTCCCTTGGTGGTTCATCATCAGCATCACGCATTGCAAGCCTGGGTCCTTGCTTCCTTGAAGGACCACCTTGGTACATTTTCCTAAACATATTTCTTCCTCTGAAAAATTTCTGAAATTTTTAGTAACTTCAAATAAAAGTGAACCAAGCTCAACAAAATTGATAGCAACTACTCCTACAAGTGCCTAGAGCCTATATCATGCATTAGAACTACTTGGAACCATACACATTTGACATGCAAGCTCAAGAACATGGTCACCTAGGGAGCACAAACTTTCAATGAATAAAGCACTAGAACAAAAACTAATTGGACCAATGGAGGAGTCACATACCAAGGAACAATCCCCCAAAGCAGTTTTGTGAGAGGTGCTTTGAGCAAGGAGATCGAAAATCGCAGCAAAATGAGCTAGAACTCGTGCTTGAGCTGGATGGTGATTTTTTTGGGAGGAAGAAGAAGTGTGTGGGTGCAGGAATAAGTGGAGGGGAGCCACCGTGGGCCCACGAGGCAGGGGGCGCGCCCAGGGGGTGGGCGCGCCCTGGACCCTCGTGCCCAGGTGCTTGCTCCCCCTGTTGTGTTCTCAGTGCCAAATATTCTCAAATATTCCAGAAAAAATCATATTAAATTGGCAGGGCATTTGGAGAACTTTTATTTTTGGGGTATTTTTATATTGCACGGATAATTCAGAAAACAGACAGAAAATACTAATTTTACTTTATTTCAACTAAATAACAGAAAGTAAAAGAAGGGTACAGAAGGTTGTGCTTTCTAACTTCATCCATCTCATGCTCATCAAAAGGAATCCACTAACAAGGTTGATCAAGTCTTGTTAACAAACTCATTCCCACTAACATGGAACCGGAGAAATTTCGAATAACACTATGTTACCTCAACGGGGATATGCACGTCCCCAACAATAAGAATATCATATCTCTTTTTGACAGTAGGAAGAGGAAATTCAAAACCTCCAAAAATAATCGATGGAATTTTCCAATAGAATTGATACTGTGGACTTGAGGTTGTTTCCTCGGAAAGTGTACCGTATGCTCATTACCATTAACCTGAAAAGTGACATTGCCTTTGTTGCAATCAATAACAGCCCCTGCAGTATTCAAAAAGGGTCTTCCAAGAATAATAGACATACTATCGTCCTCGGGAATATCAAGAATAACAAAGTCCGTTAAAATAGTAACGTTTGCAACCACAACAGGCACATCCTCACAAATACCGACAGGTATAGCAGTTGATTTATCAGCCATTTGCAAAGATATTTCAGTAGGTGTCAACTTATTCAAATCAAGTCTACGATATAAAGAGAGAGGCATAACACTAACACCGGCTCCAAGATCACATAAAGCAGTTCTAACATAATTTCTTTTAATGGAGCATGGTATAGTGGGTACTCCTGGATCTCCTAACTTCTTAGGTATTCCACCCTTAAAAGTATAATTAGCAAGCATGGTGGAAATTTCAGCTTCCGGTATCTTTCTTTTATTGTAACAATTTCTTTCATGTACTTAGCATAAGGATTCATTTTGAGCATATCAGTCAAACGCATACGCAAAAAGATAGGTCTAATCATTTCAGCAAAGCGCTCAAAATCCTCATCATCCTTTTTCTTGGATGGTTTGGGAGGAAAAGGCATGGGTTTCTGAACCCATGGCTCCCTTTCTTTACCATGTTTCCTAGCAACAAAGTCTCTCTTATCATAACGTTGATTCTTTGATTGTGGGTTATCAAGATCAACAGCAGGTTCAATTTCTACATCATTATCATTGCTAGGTTGAGCATCACATGAACATCATTAACATTATCACTAGGTTCATGTTCATTACCAGATTGTGTTTCAGCATCAGAAATAGAAATATCATTTGGATTCTCAGGTGGTTCAGCAATAGGTTCACTAGAAGCATGCAAAGTCCTATCATTTTTCTTTTTCTTCTTTTTAGAAGGACTAGGTGCATCTAAATTATTTCTCTGAGAATCTTGCTCAATTCTCTTAGGATGGCCTTCAGGATACAAAGGTTCCTGAGTCATTTTACCAGTTCTAGTAGCCACTCTAACAGCATAGTCATTATTCTTACTATTTAATTCATTGAGCAAATCATTCTGAGCTTTAAGTACTTGTTCTACTTGAGTGGTAACCATAGAAGCATGTTTACTAATGAGTTTAAGTTCACCTTTAACTCTAGACATATAATCACCCAAGTGTTCAAGCATATTGAATTGTATTTCAATTGTCTACCAACATAAGCATTGAAGTTTTCTTGTTTAACAATAAAATTATCAAACTCATCTAAGCATTGTCTAGCAGACTTATAGTGAGGAATATCACCTTCATCAAATCTATAGAGAGAATTTACCTTTACTACCTGTGTCGGGTTATCAAGACCATGTGTTTCTTCAATAGGTGATGAATTAAGATCATATATTTCTTCAACAGGCGGTAAATTAAGACCATGCATTTCTTCAATAGGAGGTAAATTCTTAACATCTTCAGCTTTAATACCTTTTCTTTCATAGATTTCTTTGCCTCTTGCATATCTTCAGGACTGAGAAATAGAACACCCCTTTTCTTCGGAGTTGGTTTAGGAATAGGCTCAGGAGTTGGCTCAGGAAGTGTCCAATTATTTTCATTTGTCAACATATTATTCAATAGAATTTCAGCTTCATCTGGTATTCTTTCCCTGAAAACAGAACCAGCACAACTATCCAGGTGGTCTCTGGAAGCATCGGTTAGTCCATTATAAAAGATATCAAGTATTTCATTTTTCTTAAGAGGATGATCAGGCAAAGCATTAAGTAATTGGAGAAGCCTCCCCCAAGCTTGTGGGAGACTCTCTTCTTCAATTTGCACAAAATTATATATATCCCTTAAAGCAGCTTGTTTCTTATGAGCAGGGAAATATTTAGCAGAGAAGTAATAAATCATATCCTGGGGACTACGCACACAACCAGGATCAAGAGAATTAAACCATATCTTAGCATCACCCTTTAATGAGAACGGAAATATTTTAAGGATATAATAGTAGCGAGTTCTCTCATCATTAGTGAACAGGGTGGCTATATCATTTAATTTAGTAAGATGTGCCACAACAGTTTCAGATTCATAGCCATAAAAAGGATCAGATTCAACCAAAGTAATTATATCAGGATCAATAGAGAATTCATAATCCTTATCAGTAACAAAGATAGGTGAAGTAGCATAAGCAGGATCATATTTCATTCTAGCATTCAGAGTTTTTTGTTTAAGCTTAGCTAATAATTTCTTAAGATCACTTCTATCATTGCAAGCAAGAAAGTCTCTAGCAGTTTCTTCATCCATAACATAGCCCTCAGGCACAACAGGCAATTCATATTTATTGGGAGAGTCTTCATCATCACTTTCATCAATATTATCAGTTTCAATAATTTCATTCTCTCTAGCCCTAGCAAGTTGTTCATCAAGAAATTCACCAAGTGGCACAGTAGTATCAAGCATAGAAGTAGTTTCATCATAAGTATCATGCATAGCAGAAGTGGCATCATCAATAACATGCGACATATCAGAATTAATAGCAGAAGCAGGTTTAGGTGTCGCAAGCTTACTCAAAACAGAAGGTGAATCAAGTGCAGAGCTAGATGGCAGTTCCTTACCTCCCCTCGTAGTTGAGGGATAAATTTTTGTTTTCGCGTCTTTCAAGTTCTTCATAGTGACCAGCAGATATAAATCCCAAGTGACTCAAAGAATAGAGCTATGCTCCCCGGCAACGGCGCCAGAAAATAGTCTTGATAACCCACAAGTATAGGGGATCGCAACAGTTTTCGAGGGTAGAGTATTCAACCCAAATTTATTGATTCGACACAAGGGGAGCCAAAGAATATTCTCAAGTATTAGCAGTTGAGTTGTCAATTCAACCACACCTGGATAACTTAGTATCTGCAGCAAAGTATTTAGTAGCAAAGTAGTATGGAAGTAACGGTAACGGTAGCAAAAGTAATATTTTTGGGTTTTGTAGTGATTGTAACAGTAGCAACGGAAAAGTAAATAAGCGGAGAACAATATGTGAAAAGCTCGTAGGCATTGGATCGGTGATGGAGAATTATGCCGGATGCGGTTCATCATGTAACAGTCATAACATAGGGTGACACAGAACTAGCTCCAATTCATCAATGTAATGTAGGCATGTATTCCGAATATAGTCATACGTGCTTATGGAAAAGAACTTGCATCACACCTTTTGTCCTACCCTCCCGTGGCAGCGGGGTCCTAACGGAAACTAAGGGATATTAAGGCCTCCTTTTAATAGAGTACCGGACCAAAGCATTAACACATAGTGAATACATCAACTCCTCAAACTATGGTCATCACCGGGAGTGGTCCCGATTATTGTCACTTCGGGGTTGCCGGATCATAACACATAGTAGGTGACTATAGACTTGCAAGATAGGATCAAGAACTCACATATATTCATGAAAACATAATAGGTTCAGATCTGAAATCATGGCACTCGGGCCCTAGTGACAAGCATTAAGCATAGCAAAGTCAAGCAACATCAATCTCAGAACATAGTGGATACTAGGGATCAAACCCTAACAAAACTAACTCGATTACATGATAAATCTCATCCAACCCATCACCGTCCAGCAAGCCTACGATGGAATTACTCACGCACGGCGGTGAGCATCATGAAATTGGTGATGGAGGATGGTTGATGATGACGATGGCGACGGATTCCCCTCTCCGGAGCCCCGAACGGACTCCAGATCAGCCCTCCCGAGAGAGTTTAGGGCTTGGCGGCGGCTCCGTATCGTAAAACGCGATGAATCTTCTCTCTGATTTTTTTCTCCCCGAACACGAATATATGGAGTTGGAGTTGAGGTCGGTGGAGCTCCAGGGGGCCCACGAGGCAGGGGGCGCGCCCAGGGGGCAGGCGCCCCCCACCCTCGTGCCAGGGTGTGGGCCCCCTGGCCTTGATTCTTTCGCCAATATTTTATATTATTTCCAAAAATAATCTCCGTGAAGTTTCAGGTCATTCCGAGAACTTTTGTTTCTACACATAAATAACACCATGGCAATTCTGCTGAAAACAGCGTCAGTCCGGGTTAGTTCCATTCAAATCATGCAAGTTAGAGTCCAAAACAAGGGCAAAAGTGTTTGGAAAAGTAGATACGACGGAGACGTATCACGTCCCACGAACTCTAGATCCAGCTGAGATCGAGGGAGGGTTTCGTCAGCACGACGGCATGGTGACGGTGATGATGAAGTTACCGACGCAGGGCTTCGCCTAAGCACTACGACAATATGACCGAGGTGGAAAACTGTGGAAGGGGGCACCGTACACGGCTAAAGATCAACTTGTGTGTCTATGTGGTGCCCCCTCCCCCGTATATAAAGGAGGGGAGGAGGGGGCCGACCGGCCACAAGGGGCGCGCCCAAGGGGGGAATCCTACTCCTACTAGGAGTAGGTTCCCCCCTTTCCAAGTCCAACAAGGAGGGGAAGGAAGGAGGAAGGGGAGAGAAGGAAGGAGGGGGGCGCCACCCCCACCCCTTGTCCAATTCGGACTGGGGGGCGCGCGCCACCTCCTGGCCGTCCCTCTCTCCTCTAAGGCCCATGGTGGCCCATTAACTTCCCGGGGGGGTCTGGCAATCCTCCAGCACTCCGGTTTCATTCGAAACTCTTCGGAACACTTCCGGTGTCCGAACAACATGGTCCAATATATCAATCTTTATGTCTCGACCATTTTGAGACTCCTCGTCATGTCCGTGATCTCATCCGGGACTCCGAACAATCTTTGATACATCAAATCACATAAACTCATAATACCAATCGTCATCGAATGTTAAGCATGCGGACCCTACGGGTTCGAGAACTATGTAGACATGACCGAGACACTTCTCTGGTCAATAACCAACAGCGGAACCTGGATGCTCATATTGGTTCCTACATATTTGATGTCTACTACACAACCTTCTTCTTGTAGACGTTGTTGGGCCTCCAAGTGCAGAGGTTTGTAGGACAGTAGCAAATTTCCCTCAAGTGGATGACCTAAGGTTTATCGATCCGTGGGAGGCGTAGGATGAAGATGGTCTCTCTCAAACAACCCTGCAACCAAATAACAAAGAGTCTCTTGTGTCCCCAACATACCCAATACAATGGTAAATTGTATAGGTGCACTAGTTCGGCGAAGAGATGGTGATACAAGTGCAATATGGGTGGTAGATATAGGTTTTTGTAATATGAAAATATAAAAACATCAAGGTAACTAATGATAAAAGTGAGCACAAACGGTATTGCAATGCTTCGAAACAAGGCCTAGGGTTCATACTTTCACTAGTGCAAGTTCTCTCAACGAGGATAACATAATTAGATCATATAACAATCCCTCAACATGCAACAAAGAGTCACTCCAAAGTCACTAATAGCGGAGAACAAATGAAGCGATTATTGTAGGGTACGAAACCACCTCAAAGTTATTCTTTCCGATCAATCCATTGGGCTATTCCTATAAGTGTCACAAACAGCCCCTCATAGTAAAATAACACCTTAAGACACAAATCAACCAAAACCCTAATGTCACCTAGATACTCCAATGTCACCTCAAGTATCCACGGGTATGATTATACGATATGCATCACACAATCTCAGATTCATCTATTCAACCAACAAAAAGAACTTCAAAGAGTGCCCCAAAGTTTCTAATGGAGAGTCAAGACGAAAACGTGTGCCAACCCCTATGCATAGATTCCCAAGGTCACGGAACCCGCAAGTTGATCACCAAAACATACATCAAGTGAATCAATAGAATACCCCATTGTCACCACGGGTATCCCACGCAAGACATACATCAAGTGTTCTCAAATCCTTAAAGACTCGATCCGATACGATAACTTCAAAGGGAAAACTCAATCCATTACAAGAAGGTAGAGGGGGAGAAACATCATAAGATCCAACTATAGTAGCAAAGCTCGCGGTACATCAAGATCGTGCCAAATCAAGAACACGAGAGAGAGAGAGAGAGAGAGAGAGAGAGAGATCAAACAGATAGCTACTGGTACATACCCTCAGCCCCGAGGGTGAACTACTCCCTCCTCGTCATGGAGAGCGCCGGGATGATGAAGATGGCCACCGGTGATGATTCCCCCTCCGGCAGGGTGCCGGAACAGGGTCCCGATTGGTTTTTGGTGGCTACAGAGGCTTGCGGCGGCGGAACTCCCGATATAGGTTTCTTTTCGGGGGTTTCTGTATTTATAGGAATTTTTGGCGTCGGTCTCACATCAGGGGGGTCTCCGAGTCATCCACGAGGCAGGGGGCTGCGCCCAGGGGGGTAGGGCGCGCCCTCCACCCTCGTGGATGGCTCGGGACTCTTCTGGCCCAACTATTTTACTCCCGGGGCTTCTTTTGGTCCATAAAAAATCATCAAAAATTGGCACGTCAATTGGACTCCGTTTGGTATTCCTTTTCTTTAAAACTCAAAAACAAGGAAAACACAGAAAACTGGCACTGGGCTCTAGGTTAATAGGTTAGTCCCAAAAATCATATAAAGTAGCATATAAATGCATATAAAACATCCAAGATTGATAATATAATAGCATGGAACAATAAAAAATTATAGATACGTTGGAGACGTATCAAGCATCCCCAAGCTTAATTTCTGCTCGTCCTCGAGTAGATAAATGATAAAAACAGAATTTTTGATGTGGAATGCTACCTAACATATTTATCAATGTAATCTTCTCTATTGTGGCAAGAATATTCAGATCCATAAGATTCAAAACAAAAGTTGAATATTGACATAAAAACAATAATACTTTAAGCATACTAACAAAGCAATTATGTCTTCTCGAAATAACATGGCCAAAGAAAGTTGTCCCTACAAAATCATATGGTCTGGCTATGCTCTATCTTCATCACACAAAATATTTAAATCATGCACAACCCCGATGACAAGCCAAGCAATTGTTTCATACTTTTGATGTTCTCAAACTTTTTCAATCTTCACGCAATACATGAGCGTGAGCCATGGACATAGCACTATAGGTGGAATAGAATGGTGGTTGTGGAGAAGACAAAAAGGAGAAGATAGTCTCACATCAACTAGGCGTATCAACGGGCTATGAAGTTGCCCATCAACAGATATCAATGTGACTGAGTAGGGATTGCCATGCAACGGATGCACTAGAGCTATAAGTGTATGAAAGCTCAAAAAGAAACTAAGTGGGTGTGCATCCAACTCGCTTGCTCACGGAGACCTAGGGCATTTTGAGGAATCCCGTCATTGGAATATACAAGCCAAGTTCTATAATGAAAGATTCCCACTAGTATATGAAAGTGACAACATAGGAGACTCTCTATCATGAAGATCATGGTGCTACTTTGAAGCACAAGTGTGGAAAAAGGATAGTAGCATTGCCCCTTATCTCTTTTTCTCTCTTTTTTTATTTTTTTATTTGGGCCGTTTCTCTTTTTTTTATGGCCTCTTTTTTATTTTTTTTATTTTATTTTTCGTCCGGAGTCTCATCCCGACTTGTGGGGGAATCATAGTCTCCATCATCCTTTCCTCACTGGGACAATGCTCTAATAATGATGATCATCACACTTTTATTTACTTACAACTCAAGAATTACAACTCGATACTTAGAACAAAATATGACTCTATATGAATGCCTCCGGCGGTGTACCAGGATGTGCAATGAATCAAGAGTGACATGTATGAAAGAATTATTAAGGTGGCTTTGCCACAAATACGATGTCAGCTACATGATCATGCAAAGCAATATGACAATGATGAAGCGTGTCATAATAAACGGAACGGTGGAAAGTTGCATGGCAATATATCTCGGAATGGCTATGGAAATGCCATAATAGGTAGGTATGGTGGCTGTTTTGAGGAAGGTAATGGTGGGTGTTATGGTACCGGCGAAAGTTGCGCGGCACAAGAGAGGCTAGCAATGGTGGAAGGGTGAGAGTGCGTATAATCCATGGACTCAACATTAGTCATAAAGAAGTCACATACTTATTGCAAAAATCTATTAGTTGTCGAAACTAAGTACTATGCGCATGCTCCTAGGGGGATAGATTGGTAGGAAAATACCATCGCTCGTCCCCTACCGCCACTCATAAGGAAGACAATCAAAAAATAAACCATGCTCCGACTTCATCACATAACGGTTCACCATACGTGCATGCTACGGGAATCACAAACTTTAACACAAGTATCTCTCAAATTCACAACTACTCACTAGCATGACTCTAATATTACCATCCTCATATCTCGAAACAATCATAATGAATCAAACTTCACATAGTATTCAATGCACTTTATATGAAAGTTTTTATTATATCCCTCTTGGATGCCTATCATATTAGGACTAAATTCATAACCTAAGAAAATTACCATGCTGTTTAAGACTCTCAAAATAATATAAGTGAAGCATAATAGTTCATCAATTTCTTCAAAATAAAATCACCGTCGTGCTCTAAAAAGATATAAGTGAAGCACTAGAGCAAATGGCAAACTACTCCGAAAGATATAAGTGAAGATCAATGAGTAGTCAAATAATTATGCAACTATGTGAAGACTCTCTAACATTTAAGAATTTCAGATCTTGGGATATTATTCAAACATCAAGCAAAACAAAATAAAATAAAATGACACTCCAAGCAAAACACATATCATGTGGTGAATAAAAATATAGCTCCAAGTAAAGTTACCGATGAACGAAGACAAAAGAGGGGATGCCTTCCGGGGCATCCTCAAGCTTAGGCTCTTGGTTGTCCTTGAATATTACCTTGGGGTGTCTTGGGCATCCCCAAGCTTAGTCTCTTTCAACTCCTTATTCCATAGTCCATCGAATCTTTACCCAAAACTTGAAAACATCAGAACACAAAACTCAACAGAAAACTCGTAAGCTCCGTTAGTATAAGAAAATAAATCACCACTTTTGGTACTGTTGTGAACTCATTTTAAATTCATATTGGTGTAATATCTACTATATTCCAACTTTTCTATGGTTCATACCCTCCGATACTACTCATAGATTCATCAAAATAAGCAAACAACACATAGAAAACAGAATTTGTAAAAAACAGAACAGTCTGTAGTAATCTGTAACTCTCGAATACTTATGTAACTCCAAAAATTCTGAAATAAATTGGTGGACGTGAGGAATTTGTATATTAATCTTCTGCAAAAATAATCAACTTAAAATCACTCTTCTGTAAAAAATGATAGCTAATCTCGTGAGCGCAAAGTTTCTGTTTTTTACAGCAAAATCGCATTAACTTTCACCCAAGTCTTCCCAAAGGTTCTACTTGGCACAAACACTAATTAAAACATAAAACTGCATCTAACTAGAGGCTAGATTGATTATTTATTACTAAACAGGAGCAAAAGGCAAAGAACAAAAATAAAATTGAGTTGCCTCCCAACAAGCGCTAACGTTTAACGCCCCTAGCTAGGCATGATGATTTCAATGATGCTCACATAAAAGATAAGAATTGAAACATAAAGAGAGCATTATGAAGAATATCACTAGTACATTTAAGTCTAGCCCACTTCCTATGCATAGGGATTTTATGAGCAAACAATTTATGGAACAAGAATCAACTAGCATAGGAAATCAAAACAAGCATAACTTCAAGATTTTAAGCGCATGGAGAGGAAACTTGATATTATTGCAATTCCTACAAGCATATATTCCTCCCTCATAATAATTTTCAGTAGCATCATGAATGAATTAAAAAATATAACCATCACATAAATCATTCTTTTCATTATCTACAAGCATAGAATTTTTATTACTCTCCACATAAGCAAATTTCTTCTCATGAATAGTAGTGGGAGCAAACTCAACAAAATAACTATCATGTGAGGCATAATCCAATTGAAAATTAAAATCACGCTGACAAGTTTTATAGTTATCATTATTCTTTATAGCATACATGTCATCACAATAAATCATCATTGATAGCAACTTTGTTCTCATAATCAATTGGAACCTCTTCCGAAATAGTGGATTCTTTACTAAATAATGTCATGACCTCTCCAAATCCACTTTCATAATTATCACAATAAGATTCAACACCCTCCAAAATAGTGGGATCATTACTTCCTAAAGTTGACACTCTTCCAAACCCACTTTCATCAATATAATCAACATAAATAGGAGGCATGCTATCATCATAATAAATTTGCTCACCAAAACTTGGGGGACAAAAAATATCATCTTCGTCAAACATAGCATCCCCAAGCTTGTGGCTTTGCATATCATTAGCATCATGGATATTCAAGGAATTCATACTAACGACATTGCAATCATGTTCATCATTCAAATATTTAGTGCCAAACATTTTAATGCATTCTTCTTCTAACACTTGAGCACAATTTTCCTTTCCATCATTTTCACGAAAGATATTAAAAAGATGAAGCATATGAGGCACCCTCAATTCCATTTTTTTGTTGTTTTCTTTTATAAACTAAACTCGTGATAAAACAAGAAAATAAAAGATTCGATTGCAAGATCTAAAGATATACCTTCAAGCACTCACCTCCCCGGCAACGGCGCCAGAAAAGAGCTTGATGTCTACTACACAACCTTCTTCTTGTAGACGTTGTTGGGCCTCCAAGTGCAGAGGTTTGTAGGACAGTAGCAAATTTCCCTCAAGTGGATGACCTAAGGTTTATTGATCCGTGGGAGGCGTAGGATGAAGATGGTCTCTCTCAAACAACCCTGCAACCAAATAACAAAGAGTCTCTTGTGTCCCCAACACACCCAATATAATGGTAAATTGTATAGGTGCACTAGTTCGGCGAAGAGATGGTGATACAAGTGCAATATGGATGGTAGATATAGGTTTTTGTAATCTGAAAATATAAAAACAACAAGGTAACTAATGATAAAAGTGAGCACAAACGGTATTGCAATGTTTCGAAACAAGGCCTAGGGTTCATACTTTCACTAGTGCAAGTTCTCTCAACAAGGGTAACATAATTAGATCATATAACAATCCCTCAACATGCAACAAAGAGTCACTCCAAAGTCACTAATAGCGGAGAACAAACAAATAGATTATTGTGGGTACGAAAGCACCTCAAAGTTATTCTTTCCGATCAATCCATTGGGCTATTCCTATAAGTGTCACAAACAGCCCCAGAGTTCATAGTAAAATAACACCTTAAGACACAAATCAACCAAAACCATAATGTCACCTAGATACTCCAATATCACCTCAAGTATCCGTGGGTATGATTATACGATATGCATCACACAATCTCAGATTCATCTATTCAACCAACACAAAGAACTTCAAAGAGTGCCCCAAAGTTTCTACCGGAGAGTTAAGACGAAAACGCGTGCCAACCCCTATGCATAGATTCCCAAGGTTACGGAACCCGCAAGTTGATCACCAAAACATACATCAAGTGAATCAATAGAATACCCCATTGTCACCACGGGTATCCCACGCAAGACATACATCAAGTGTTCTCAAATCCTTAAAGACTCAGTCCGATAAGATAACTTCAAAGGGAAAACTCAATCCATTACAAGAAGGTAGAGGGGGAGAAACATCATAAGATCCAACTATAGTAGCAAAGCTCACAGTACATCAAGATCGTGTGAAATCAAGAACACGAGAGAGAGAGAGAGAGATCAAACGCATGCTACTGGTACATACCCTCAGCCCCGAGGGTGAACTACTCCCTCCTCGTCATGGAGAGCGCCGGGATGATGAAGATGGCCACCGGTGATGATTCCCCCCTCCGGCAGGGTGCCGGAACAGGGTCCCGATTGGTTTTTGGTGGCTACAGAGGCTTGCGGCGGCGGAACTCCCGATCTAGGTTTCTTTTCGGGGGTTTCTGTATTTATAGGAATTTTTGGCGTCGGTCTCACGTCAGGGGGGTCTCCGAGTCATCCACGAGGCAGGAGGGGGCGCCCTCCACCCTCGTGGATGGCTCGGGACTCTTCTGGCCCAACTATTTTACTCCGGTGGCTTCTTTTCGTGAAAAAAATCATCAAAAATTGGCACGTCAATTGGACTCCATTTGGTATTCCTTTTCTGTAAAACTCAAAAACAAGGAAAAAACAGAAACTAGCACTGGGCTCTAGGTTAATAGGTTAGTCCCAAAAATCATATAAAATAGCATATAAATGCATATAAAACATCCAAGATTGATAATATAATAGCATGGAACAATAAAAAATTATATATACGTTGGAGACGTATCAATATTCTATGCTGATCTTTATCGGTCAAACTGCACAACAACATACGTTGTTCCCTTTGTCATCGATATGTTACTTGCCTGAGATTCGATCGTCGGTATCATCATACCTAGTTCAATCTCATTATCGGCAAGTCTCTTTACTCATTCCGTAGTGCATCATCCCGCAACTAACTCATTAGTCACATTGCTTGCAAGGCTTATAGTGATGTGCATTACCGAGAGGGCCCAGAGATACCTCTCCGACAATCGGAGTGACAAATCCTAATATCTATCTATGCCAACTCAACAAACACCATCTTTATAATCACCCAATTATGTTGTGAAGTTTGATAGCACACTAAGTGTTCTTCCGGTATTCGGGAGTTGCATAATCTCATAGTCATAGGAACATGTATAAGTCATGAAGAAAGCAATAGCAGTAAACTAAACGATCATAGTGCTAAGCTAACGGATGAGTCTTGTCCATCACATCATTCTCTAATGATGTGATCCCGTTCATCAAATGACAACGCATGTCTATGGCTAGGAAACTTAACCATCTTTGATTAACGAGCTAGTCTAGTACAGGCATACTAGGGACACTCTGTTTGTCTATGTATTCACACATGTACTAAGTTTCTGGTTAATACAATTCTAGCATGAATAATAAACATTTATCATGATATAAGGAAATATAAATAACAACTTTATTATTGCCTCTAGGGCATATTTCCTTCACAAGACCCATCCGTTAGCTTAGCATAATGATCGTTCTGTTTTATTGCTATTGCTTTCTTCATGTCAAATACATATTCCTTTGACTATGAGATTATGCAACTCCCGGATAATGGAGGAATGCCTTGTGTGCTATCAAACGTAACAACGTAACTGGGTGATCATAAAGATGCTCTACAGGTATCTCCAAAGGTGTTTGTTGAGTTGGCATAGATCAAGATTATGATTTGTCATTCCGAGTATCGGAGAGGTATCTCTGGGCCCTCTCGGTAATACACATCATAAGCTTGCAAGCAAACGACTAAGGAGTTAGTCACAAGGTGATGTATTATGAAACGAGTAAAGAGACTTGCCGGTAACGAGATTGAACTAGGTATGAAGATACCGACGATCGAATCTCGGGCAAGTAACATACCGATGGACAAAGGGAATTACGTATGTTGTCATAACGGTTCGACCGATAAAGATCTTCGCAGAATATGTAGGAGCCAATATGAGCATCCAGGTTCCGCTATTGGTTATCGACCGGAGAGGTGTCTCGTTTGTGTCTACATAGTTCTCGAACCCGCAGGGTCCGCACGCTTAACGTTCGATGACGATATAGTATTAAATAAGTTATGTGATTTGGTGACTGAATGTTGTTTGGAGTCCCGGATGAGATCACGGACATGACGATGAGTCTCAAAATGGTCGAGAGGTAAAGATTGATATATTGGACGATGCTATTCAAACACCGGAAGTGTTTCGGGGGGGTACCACGTACTTATCGGGTCACCGGAAGGGGTTCCGGGCACCCCCGGGAAAAGATATGGGCCTTATGGGCCAAGAGGGGAAACACACCAGCCACAAGGGGCTGGTGCGCCCCCCATATGGGCCGGCCAAGGTGGAGAAGGAAAGGGGAAGGAGGAAAGGTAAGTGTAAATTAGGATTCCCAGTTCCTTCTCTCTTCCCCCTTCTTTCCTTCCCCCTCCGACATATATGGCAGGGAGGGGCGGCTAAGGGCAGGAGCCCAAGTAGGATTCGGTTCTACTGGCGGTGCCCCTAGGCCTCTTCCCTCCACTCCCACCTATATATATATATATATATATATATATATATATATATGTGGGGGGGCCCTAGCACACACCGGACAATTGCTTAGCCGTGTGCGGCGCCCCCTCCACCGCTTACACCCCCGGTCATATTTTCGTAGTGCTTAAGCGAAGCCCTGCGGAGATCACTTCACCATCACCGTCACCACGCCGTCGTGCTGGCGGAACTCATCTACTACCTCGACGTCTTGCTGGATCAAGAAGGTGAGGACATCACCGAGTTGAACGTGTGCAGAACGCGGAGGGGTCGTGCGTTCGGCACTTGATCGGTTGAAGCGCGAAGAAGTTCGACTATGCTACCTCTTGAGCATGTGTTGGTTTTTCCCTTGAAGAGGAAAGGGTGATGCAGCAACGTAGCGTAAGTATTTCCCTCCGTTTTTGAGAACCAAGGTATCAATCTAGTAGGAGGCCACCCGCAAGTCCCTCGTACCTACACAAACAAATAAGAACCTTGCAACCAACGCGATAAAGGGGTTGTCAATCCCTTCACGGCCACTTGCAAAGGTGAGATCTAATAGAGATGACAAGATAATATTTTTGGTATTTTTATGATAAAGATTAAAAGTAAAGATTGCAAAATAAACGGCGACAGAAATAGTTAGTTGATAGGAGATTAATATGATGGAAAATAGACACGGGGCCCATAGGTTTCACTAGTGGCTTCTCTCAAGATAGCATAAGTATTACGGTGGGTGAACAAATTATTGTCGAGCAATTGATACAAAAGTGCATAATTATGAGAATATCTAGGCATGATCATGTATATAGGCATCACGTTCGTGACAAGTAGACCGACTCCTGCCTGCATCTACTACTATTACTCCACACATCGACCGCTATCCAGCATGCATCTAGAGTATTAAGTTCATAAGAACAGAGTAACGCATTAGGTAAGATGACATGATGTAGAGGGATAAACTCAAGCAATATGATATAAACCCCATCTTTTTATCCTCGATGGCAACAATACAATACGTGCCTTGTTGCCCCTGCTATCACTGGGAAAGGACACCGCAAGATTGAACCCAAAGCTAAGCACTTCTCCCATTGCAAGAAAGATCAATCTAGTAGGCCAAACCAAACTGATAATTCGAAGAGACTTGCAAAGATAACCAATCATACATAAAAGAATTCAGAGAAGATTCAAATATTGTTCATAGATAATCTTGATCATAAACCCACAATTCGTCGGATCTCGACAAACACACCGCAAAAAGAGTTACATCGAATAGATATCCAAGAAGATCGAGGAGAAATTTGTATTGAGATCCAAAGAGAGAGAAGAAGAAGCCATCTAGCTAATAACTATGGGCCCGAAGGTCTGTGGTGAACTACTCACACATCATTAGAGAGGCTATGGTGTTGATGTAGAAGCCCTCCGTGATCGATGCCCCCTCCGGCGGAGCGCCGGAAAAGGCCCCAAGATGGGATCTCACGGGTACAGAAGGTTGCGACGGTGCAAATAGGGTTTCGTGGTGCTCCTGGATGGTTTCGGGGTACGTAGGTATATATAGGAGGAGGAAGTAGGTCGGTGGAGCCATGAGGGGCCCATGAGGGTTGGGGGCGCGCCTCCCTGTCTCGTGGCCTCCTCGTTGATTTCTTGACGTCCACTCCAAGTCCTCTGGATCACGTTTGTTCCAAAAATCACGTTCCCGAAGGTTTCATTCCGTTTGGACTCCGTTTGATATTCCTTTTCTGCGAAACACTGAAATAGGCAAAAAAACAACAATTTGCACTGGGCCTTGAGTTAATAGGTTAGTCCCAAAAAAATATAAAAGTGTATAATAAAGCCCATTAAACATCCGAAACAGAATATATAATAGCATGGAACAATAAAAAATTATAGATACGTTGGAGACGTATCAAGCATCCCCAAGCTTAATTCTTGCTCGTCCTCGAGGAGGTAAATGATAAAAACAGAATTTTTGATGTGGAATGCTTTCTAGCATATTCTTCAATGTAATTTTCTTTATTGTGGCATGAATGTTCAGATCCGAAAGATCCAAGATAAAAGTTTAATGTTGACATAAAAATAATAATACTTCAAGCATGCTAACCAAGCAATTATGTCTTATCAAAATAACATAGCCAAAGAAAGCTTATCCCTACAAAATCATATAGTTTGGCCATGCTTCATTTTCGTCACACAAAATGCTCTCATCATGCACAACCCCGATGACAAGCCAAGCAATTGTTTCATACTTAGCCTTTTCAAACTCTTTCAACTTTTACGCAATATATGAGCGCGAGCCGTGGACATAGCACTATGGGTGGAATAGAATATAATGATTGAGGTTGTTGTGAGAAGACAAAAAGGAGAAAGTCTCACATTGACGCGGCTAATCAACGGGCTATGGAGATGTCCATCGATTGATGTCAATGCAAGGAGTAGGGATTGCCATGCAACGGATGCATTAGAGCTATAAATATATGAAAGCTCAACAAAACAAACTAAGTGGGTGTGCATCCAACTTGCTTGCTCACGAAGACCTAGGGCATTTGAGGAAGCCCATCATTGGAATATACAAGCCAAGTTCTATAATGTAGAATTCCCACTAGTATATGAAAGTGACAAAATAAGAGACTCTCTATCATGAAGATCATGGTGCTTTTGAAGCACAAGTGTGGAAAAAGGATAGTAACATTGTCCCTTCTCTCTTTTTCTCTGTTTTTTTATTTGGGCCTTCTCTTTTTTTTGGCCTCTTTTTTTTTCTTTCGTCCGGAGTCTCAACCCGACTTATGGGGGAATCGTAGTCTCCATCATCCTTTCCTCACATGGGACAATGCTCTAATGATGATCATCACACTTTTATTTACTTACAACTCAGGAATTACAACTCGATACTTAGAACAAAATATGACTCTATGTGAATGCTTCCGGCGGTGTACCGGGATATGCAATGAATCAAGAGTGACATGTATGAAAAATTAAGCATGGTGGCTTTGCCACAAATACGATGTTAACTACATGATCATGCAAGGCAATATGACAATGATGATGCGTGTCATAATAAACGGAACGGTGGAAAGTTGCATGGCAATATATCTCGGAATGGCTATGGAAATGCCATAATAGGTAGGTATGGTGGCTGTTTTGAGGAAGAAATAAGGAGGCTTATGTTGATAGAGCGTATTATATCACGGGGTTTGGATGCACCGGCGAAGTTTGCACCAACTCTCAAGGTGAGAAAGGGCAATGCACGGTACCGAAGAGGCTAGCAATGATGGAAGGGTGAGAGTGTGTATAACCCATGGACTCAACATTAGTCATAAAGAACTCACATACTTGTTGCAAAAATCAACAAGTCATCAAAACCAAGCACTACGCACATGCTCTTAGGGGGATAGATTGGTAGGAAAAGACTATCGCTCGTCCCCGACCGCCACTCATAAGGAAAGCAATCAAAGAACACCTTATGCTTCAAATTTGTCACACAACGTTTACCATACGTGCATGCTACGGGACTTGAACCTTCAACACAAGTATTTCTCAGTTTCACAATTACTCAACTAGCACACCTCTAATATACCACCTTTATATCTCAAAACAACTATCAAGTATCAAACTTCTCTTAGTATTCAATGCACTTTAAAGTTTTTATCTTGGATGCCTATCATATTAGGACTAATTTTATAACCAAAGCAAATTACCATGCTGTTCTAAAGGACTCTCAAAAAAATATAAGTGAATCATGAGAGATTAATTATTTCTATAAAATAAAACCACCGCCGTGCTCTAAAAAGATATAAGCGAAGCACTAGAGCAAAATTATCTAACTCAAAAAGATATAAGTGAAGCACATAGAGTATTCTAATGAATTCCGGTTCATGTGTGTCTCTCTCAAAAGGTGTGTACAGCAAGGATGATTGTGGTAAACTAAAAAGCAAAGACTCAAATCATACAAGACGCTCCAAGCAAAACACATATCATGTGGTGAATAAAAATATAGCTCCAAGTAAAGTTACTGATCGACGAAGACGAAAGAGGGGATGCCTTCCGGGGCATCCCCAAGATTAGGCTTTTTGGTTGTCCTTGGATTTTACCTTGGGGTGCCTTGGGCATCCCCAAGGTTAGGCTCTTGCCACTCCTTGTTCCATAATCCATCAAATCTTTACCCAAAACTTGAAAACTTCACAACACAAAACTTAACAGAAAATCTCGTGAGCTCCGTTAGCGAAAGAAAACAAAACACCACTTTAAGATACTGTAATGAACTCATTCTTTATTTATATTGGTGTTAAACCTACTTTATTCCAACATCTCTATGGTTCATACACTCCATTACTAGCCATAGATTCATCAAAATAAGCAAACAACACACGAAAAACAGAATTTGTCAAAACAGAACAGTCTGTAGTAATCTGTATCTAACGCAAACTTCTGGAACTCCAAAAATTCTAAAATAAATTTCTGGACGTGAGGAATTTATCTATTAATCATCTTCAAAAAGAATCAACTAAATATCACTCTCCAGAAAAAAGTTGTAGCTAATCTCGTGAGCGCTAAAGTTTCTTTTTTTTTACAGCAAGATCAAAAAGACTTCACCCAAGTCTTCCCAAAGGTTCTACTTTGCACAAACACTAATTAAAACATAAAACCATATCTAAACAGAAGCTAGATGGATTATTTATTACTAAATAGAACCAAAAAGCAAGAAACAAAAATAAAATTGGGTTGCCTCCCAACAAGCGCTATCGTTTAACGCCCCTAATTAGGCATAAAGGCAAGGATAGATCTAGGTATTATCATCTTTGGTAGGCAATTCTTCAATAAGACACCTATAACACTTAGGAGTTTCCTTTTTTTTATTAATTATCAAACTCCTAGGCAAGAAATCGAGAAAATCATTTGTAGCAAAAGGTTCCTTAATGATAGCGAGAAAGTCGGGGTGAACACTTATGGATTTGAGATCCGCATTTTCCTTACTAGAAGTTTCACCCTTATTTTTAGGAACATACATTAATTTGGCAATTTTAGCATTAGAAGATTTTGGAGTATTTTTCACGGAAGAAAAGGCACACCCTAGGTTGGTAATAATATCCTCAATTTTATCAATTCTAGTGGAATCTTGATCTATCTTTTCGTTAACCATAGGTTCCTTTTCTTTAAAAAATTTAAGAGCAACTCCTACCTTAGATTCCTATTGGGCAATTTGGTTGTGGATCTTTCTATCCAAATTTTCAATCAACTCTACGGTGGCAACTTTATTTTCAATAATTTCAAGCCTTTGCATCACATGTTCCAAAGTTAAAATAGTTCCATTAACCAAAAGAGGTGGTGGGCCAAACAAATCTATCATAGCATTATAAGAATCAAAAGTATGGCTACCCAAGAAATTTCCTCCGATAATGGTATCAAGAATATATCTATTCCAAGGAGTGATGCCTACATAAAAATTGCGAAGAAGAACGGAAGTAGATTGCTTCCTAGTAGATCTGTTTTGCGCATTGCAAATTCTGTACCAAACATCTTTTAGATTTTCTCCCTCCCTTTGTTTAAAATTAAGAACTTCATTCTGGGAGACAAAGGAGTAGATAAAGGACTGGCCATGACGGCACACGGGACACAAGGGGCAAGCGAAAAAGAGGCGAACGGAAAGAGAGGGCGAATAAAACGGCAAGGGTGAAGTGGGGGAGAGGAAAATGAGAGGCAAATGGCAAATAATGTAATGCGAGGGACAAGAGTTTGTGATGGGTACTTGGTATGTCTTGACTTGTGCGTAGACTCCCTGGCAACGCCGCAGAAATCCTTCTTGCTACCTCTTGAGCATGCGTTGGTTTTTCCCTTGAAGAGGAAAGGGTGATGCGGCAAAGTAGCGTAAGTGTTTCCCTCAGTTTTTGAGAACCAAGGTATCAATCCAGTAGGAGGCCACACGCAAGTCCCTCGTACCTACACAAACAAATAAGAACCTTGCAACCAACGCGATAAAGGGGTTGTCAATCCCTTCACGGCCACTTGCAAAAGTGAGATCTGATAGAGATGATAAGATAATATTTTTGGTATTTTTATGATAAAGATTAAAAGTAAAGATTGCAAAATAAACGGCGACAGAAATAGCTAGTTGACAGGAGATTAATATGATGGAAAATAGACCTGGGGGCCATAGGTTTCACTGGTGGCTTCTCTCAAGATAGCATAAGTATTACGGTGGGTGAACAAATTACTGTCTAGCAATTGATAGAAAAGGGCATAATTATGAGAATATCTAGGCATGATCATGTATATAGGCATCACGTCCGTGATAAGTAGACCGACTCCTGCCTACATCTACTACTATTACACCACACATCGACCACTATCCAGCATGCATCTAGAGTATTAAGTTCATAAGAACAGAGTAACGCATTAGGTAAGATGACATGATGTAGAGTGGTAAACTCAAGCAATATGATATAAACCCCATCCTTTTATCCTCGATGACAACAATACAATACGTGCCTTGCTGCCCCTATTGTCACTGGGAAAGGACGCCGCAAGATTGAACCCAAAGCTAAGCACTTCTGGCCCAACTATTTTACTCCGGGGGCTTCTTTTGGTCAAAAAAAATCATCAAAAATTGGCACGTCAATTGGACTCCGTTTGGTATTCCTTTTCTGTCAAACTCAAAAACAAGGAAAAAAACAGAAACTGGCACTGGGCTCTAGGTTAATAGGTTAGTCCCAAAAATCATATAAAATAGCATATAAATGCATATAAAACATCCAAGATTGATAATATAATAGCATGGAACAATAAAAAAATTATAGATACGTTGGAGACGTATCAATATTCTATGAAGATCTTTATCGGTCAAACCGCACAACAACATACGTTGTTCCCTTTGTCATCGGTATGTTACTTGCTCGAGATTCGATCGTCGGTATCATCATACCTAGTTCAATCTCGTTACCGGCAAGTCTCTTTACTCGTTCCGTAGTGCATCATCCCGCAACTAACTCATTAGTCACAATGCTTGCAAGGCTTATAGTGATGTGCATTACCGAGAGGGCCCAAAGATACCTCTCCGACAATCGGAGTGACAAATCCTAATCTCTATCTATGCCAACTCAACAAACACCATCTTTATAATCACCCAATTATGTTGTGACGTTTGATAGCACACTAAGTGTTCTTCCGGTATTCGGGAGTTGTATAGTCTCATAGTCATACGAACATGTATAAGTCATGAAGAAAGCAATAGCAATAAACTAAACGATCATAGTGCTAAGCTAACGGATGAGTCTTGTCCATCACATCATTCTCTAATGATGTGATCCCGTTCATCAAATGACAACACATGTCTATGGCTAGGAAACTTAACCATCTTTGATTAACGAGCTAGTCTAGTACAGGCATACTAGGGACACTCTGTTTGTCTATGTATTCACACATGTACTAAGTTTCCGGTTAACACAATTCTAGCATGAATAATAAAAATTTATCATGATATAAGGAAATATAAATAACAACTTTATTATTGCCTCTAGGGCATATTTTCTTCACAAGACCCATCCGTTTGCTTAGCATAATGATCGTTCTGTTTTATTGCTATTGCTTTCTTCATGTCAAATACATATTCCTTTGACTATGAGATTATGCAACTCCCAGATAATGGAGGAATGCCGTGTGTGCTATCAAACATAACAACGTAACTGGGTGATCATAAAGATGCTCTACAGGTATCTCCGAAGGTGTTTGTTGAGTTGGCATAGATCAAGATTATGATTTGTCACTCCGAGTATCGGAGAGGTATCTCTGGGCCCTCTCGGTAATACACATCATAAGCTTGCAAGCAAACGACTAAGGAGTTAGTCACAAGGTGATGTATTACGAAACGAGTAAAGAGACTTGCCGGTAACGAGATTGAACTAGGTATCAAGATACCGACGATCGAATCTCGGGCAAGTAACATACCGATGGACAAAGGGAATTACGTATGTTGTCATAACGGTTCGACCGATAAAGATCTTCGCAGAATATGTAGGAGCCAATATGAGCATCCAGGTTCCGCTATTGGTTATTGACCGGTGAGGTGTCTCATTCGTGTCTACATAGTTCTCGAACCCGTAGGGTCCGCACGCTTAACGTTCGATGACGATATAGTATTAAATAAGTTATGTGATTTGGTGACTGAATGTTGTTTGGAGTCCCGGATGAGATCACGGACATGACGAGGAGTCTCAAAATGGTCGAGAGGTAAAGATTGATATATAGGACGATGCTATTCAAACACTGGAAGTGTTTCGGGGGGGGGGGGTACCACGTACTTATCGGGTCACCGGAAGGGGTTTCGGGCACCCCCGGGAAAAGATATGGGCCTTATGAGCCAAGAGGGGAAACACACCAGCCACAAGGGGCTGGTGCGCCCCCATATATATGGGCCTTATGAGCCAAGAGGGGAAACACACCAGCCACAAGGGGCTGGTGCGCCCCCATATGGGCCGGCCAAGGTGGAGAAGGAAAGGGGAAGGAGGAAAGGTAAGTGTAAATTAGGATTCCCACTTCCTTCTCTATCCCCCCTTCTTTCCTTCCCCCTCCGACATATATGGCAGGGAGGGGCGGCCAAGGGCAGGAGCCCAAGTAGGATTCGGTTCTACTTGGGGCGCCCCTAGGCCTCTCCCCTCTCCCTCCCACCTATATATATATATATATGTCTGTGGGGGGGCGCCCTAGCACACACCGGACAATTGCCTAGCCGTGTGCGGCGCCCCCTCCACCGCTTACACCCCCGGTCATATTTTCGTAGTGCTTAAGCGAAGCCCTGCGGAGATCACTTCACCATCACCGTCACCACGCCGTCGTGCTGACAGAACTCATATACTACCTCGACGTCTTGCTGGATCAAGAAGGTGAGGACATCACCGAGCTGAACATGTGCAGAACACGGAGGTGCCGTGCGTTCGGCACTTGATTGGTTGAACCGCGAAGAAGTTCGACTATGCTACCTCTTGAGCATGCGTTGGTTTTTCCCTTGAAGAGGAAAGGGTGATGCAGCAAGGTAGCGTAAGTATTTCCCTCAGTTTTTGAGAACCAAGGTATCAATCTAGTAGGAGGCCACACACAAGTCCCTCGTACCTACACAAACAAATAAGAACCTTGCAACCAACGCGATAAAAGGGGTTGTCAATCCCTTCACGGCCACTTGCAAAAGTGAGATCTGATAGAGATGATAAGATAATATTTTTGGTATTTTTATGATAAAGATTAAAAGTAAAGATTGCAAAAATAAACGGCGACAGAAATAGCTAGTTGACAGGAGATTAATATGATGGAAAATAGACCCGGGGGCCATAGGTTTCACTAGTGGCTTCTCTCAAGATAGCATAAGTATTACAGTGGGTGAACAAATTACTGTCGAGCAATTGATAGAAAAGTGCATAATTATGAGAATATCTAGGCATATCATGTATATAGGCATCACGTCCGTGACAAGTAGACCGACTCCTGCCTGCATCTACTACTATTACTCCACCCATCGACCGCTATCCAGCATGCATCTAGAAGTTCATAAGAACAGAGTAACGCATTAAGTAAGATGACATGATGTAGAGGGATAAACTCAAGCAATATGATATAAACCCCATCTTTTTATCCTCGATGGCAACAATACAATACGTGCCTTGCTGCCCCTGCTGTCACTGGGAAAGGACACCGCAAGATTGAACCCAAAGCTAAGCACTTCTCCCATTGCAAGAAAGATCAATCTAGTAGGCCAAACCAAACTGATAATTCGAAGAGACTTGCAAAGATAACCAATCATACATAAAAGAATTCAGAGAAGATTCAAATATTGTTCATAGATAATCTTGATCATAAACCCACAATTCGTCGGATCTCGACAAACACACCGCAAAAAGAGTTACATCGAATAGATATCCAAGAAGATCGAGGAGAAATTTGTATTGAGATCCAAAGAGAGAGAAGAAGAAGCCATCTAGCTAATAACTATGGGCCCGAAGGTCTGTGGTGAACTACTCACACATCATTAGAGAGGCTATGGTGTTGATGTAGAAGCCCTCCGTGATCGGTGCCCCCTCCGGCGGAGCGCCGGAAAAGGCCCCAAGATGGGATCTCACGGGTACAGAAGGTTGCGACGGTGCAAATAGGGTTTCGTGGTGCTCCTGGATGGTTTCGGGGTACGTAGGTATATATAGGAGGAAGAAGTAGGTCGGTGGAGCCATGAGGGGCCCATGAGGGTTGGGGGCGCGCCCAGGGGGCAGGCGCGCCTCCCTGCCTCGTGGCCTCCTCGGTGATTTCTTGACGTCCACTCCAAGTCCTCTGGATCACATTTGTTCCAAAAATCACGTTCCCGAAGGTTTCATTCCGTTTGGACTCCGTTTGATATTCCTTTTCCGCGAAACACTGAAATAGGCAAAAAAACAACAATTTGCACTGGGCCTTGGGTTAATAGGTTAGTCCCAAAAATAATATAAAAGTGTATAATAAAGCCCATTAAACATCCAAAACAGAATATATAATAGCATGAAACAATAAAAAATTATAGATACGTTGGAGACGTATCAGACTACATCAACCGCGTTGTGAAACGCTTCCGCCTATGGTCTACGAGGGTACGTAGACACACTCTCCCCCTCGTTGCTATGCATCTCCATGGATATATCATTGCGTGTGCGTAGATTTTTCTTCCATGCAACGATTCCCAACACTAAATTGCTCTCAGATCGTTGCCTGGTCATATGAAACGTACCGAGACAGAGAACAAAGCACAACGCCAGCACCTCGCCGTTCCTTCTGCCATGAGCCGTCCCCCTTGCCGTGCTTACTTCTCGGCGTGCCGCCGCCTCCCCTGATTCATCCCGTTATCCCCTTGTCCTGCTTCTTTTCCTCCCCAGAGGCATGAACATGTACATTCTAGTGCGCGCCGGATAGGTCTGACATGTGACCATGAACATTATGGTGGACGAGGAGTGCTAGTGGGCAAGCTTCAAGAGTACGAGTAGAAACGTGTTGTTCACGGTGAGAATGATGTTGAAAATTTTATTGTATCCATATCAATAAAACTATTCATCAACACATGTTACATCCATCCAATCTGAATTTTGATACAGCCATATGAAGAAGCATCCATATCTTCTTATAATAGTTGCTACAACCATCAACACGAAGACATTTGTTAGTGTGTGTCACTAGTATTTGAGCCATATGTTAAGAAAGCTAGCAAGGAGCAGGTACAGCAAGCTCCAGCGAGCACTTCTCCATCTAGGCAGCAAATGCAATGAGCAACGCCTGGATGGGAGACATGTGGGAGGAGGAACGGCGAGGTGCTGGTGCGGGGAAGGAGGCACGGCCAGGCAGCAGCTCGTCGGGGAGGAGGCATGGCGAAGCAGTAGCGTAATGAAGGACGCACGTCGAGGCGGCGGCGCACTGCTTTGTCTCCCTGTCTCCTTGGTTTCATATGGCCACGAAACAATCCGAGGGCAAATTCGTCCCAACCAACATGAGATATGGGCCTGGACGTGGAAAAGGAGGGGAAAAACCAATTTCTGCTATTTTGTCCAGCTATCAATCAAAGATGTGCTATTTAATCCAATTAAAAGAAAGATGCTATAGGATCAAAGTCCCAGGAAAGGTGTGGCATTTTCTCAAATTACCTGTAGGAGCAAACCTGGATGAATCAGTGAAAAGACTCGAAGTTATGGCTTATTTTGCAGCCCTGGTGGGTTGGTACACGGTCGTACCGCGCACCGTCTTCCCTCACGAGTTGGCACGTGTAGTTTTGTATTTTGGTCATCATTCTTCATACGAATCTAATTTTGATGTTCTTGGATTCGTTGATCTCGTATAAAAAACCCATGTTATTGGCTCTTCAATTTAGCCTAGTTGGAAAATGTCAAATTATCCAACTATCCAAAGATCCTGGATCTGATGGCTGGAACTTCTCCAGTTTGGCTCTAGGTTGGTCATTTGCGAGGTACGAAGTCCATGGGAGTGTCAATACACCTACAAAGGCAACAAACAAAAGAAAACTAATAAAACTAACAAAAACTAAAGAGTATGCAATGCTCGCATTAAAATGAATCAAAATGGTATTTATGCATAATGAACATACGAATTGTATGAATGACTCAATGTGGCATGATATATGGAGTTACTATGATACAAATGAGCTTGAAGATGGATCAGAAAATAGAGCCATCAGTCGTCACTGGAATTGGAATAGATCTCATTTGTGGTAGGTGGTCTAGATGAAGTGGCTCTACGTGGACGCTCATATATGCCCACATCTTCACCATCACCACTCTTTGATGAAACATCCATATCCTCGGGTCGCTCTCTAATAACAACAACAACCACAATTAATGGATCAATGCAAACATTAACCTCATGAATATGAGTCTCCACAACTCTCTCGAAGCTCTCTTGATTCTTCGCAAGGTTAGCTATTTTTTGCTCAATCCGTTCAAGAATTGTATATGTAAATTTTTTGAGAATCTTCGGCTTTGTATTTACTGGAATTTGTGGATGTGCCTGAGAGGCCGACGAAAGAGATCAATGTTGCAGTGTGAATACTAACTTCTTGTTTTGTAATGATGTGAAACTCTAGCGGTGACAATATCAACGTCATCAGAACGTGCAGGAGGCTGATAACGAAGACCTCCCCAAGAACTTAATTGTATTTTTTCTTTTGTTTTAGCAGTTTTAATGCTTCCGTTTGATTAATATAAGCCTTCCGTTCGTTTGGGAAAAGAATAGAAATTAGGATTATGGGGGAAAAAATCTTATTTTTTAAAGAATTTTTTTCGCTCTCGAGAGCCAAGCTTTACTGCTCTCCCCCGTACCTGTACATTTCTTTGTTCTTTCTCCTTCAGTCCAATCTCTCACATAGTCCACCACCGCGTGCTCTACGGCTGCCGCCGCTACCTCGCGTCACCGCCGACGCCTCAATCCCGCCCCACGCCTCCCCCTGCCCCCGTCGCCCCCAGCACCACGCGGCACCCAAAACACCCCAGCCTCTAACGCGTGTCGCTGCCATCGCCGTTACCGCCCTTCCTCGTCGCGACATCGCGTTCCTGCCATCTCCACCCGGTCTGCAATTCTTGGCCATTAGGTTTTGAGGTATGAGTTTGTTCTCACCAACTGTTTACTTAAGCTCCACTTGCCTCGACAATTTCCGGTTATGCCGGTGCACACATCCGGCACACCATCTAGATCCGTCCCTGCTTGACACTTTCTAGGGTAGGGTGGAGATCATTGTTGGCCTAGTGTCAGTTTCTCACATTTACTCTTTTCATTATGCTTAAACTTTTATGCTCTTAGCTATTATTTCTTTCCATTTGCAGTAACACTGGACAGAAATGGAGAATGTGCAGTATGCCGAAGAACTCGTGAGGGAGTTTCTTGTCTTCAGGGGTTTCACGAACACGCTGCAAGCTTACGAGGCAGAATTGTCCACCGAGATCGGCAGGAACTTTGAAGTAGACAAGATCCTAGATTTAGTGTTCTCAGTGTACATACCAAAATACCAACTGGATAGACTGCTAAGCATCTTCAGCTTTTTAAAACAGTGTTTCACTTCACCTGCGGACACGGTACTCTACACGGCGCTTCTTAAACTGGAGCAGTCAGTATTACGCTATTATGTTGTCAATGCCTTGAAATCTGGAAGGCAAGAAAAAGTTGTTGAATTCTTTAGCGCAAGCGGCAGTTATCTGATGCAAAAGCGTGAAGATTGGATAGCATGGTTTGGTGCGTCTTCTTAGCCTTCTAGTGCTCTGTTGCTCACATTGTGTCTGCTTCTACTTACGCTTTGCCAATCTCAATGACACTATGCAGCTATACCATATATTAAGAACCCAAGCTTGGATCCACAGTTCCGTATGTATTTTTCCAAAGAATGGTCAGACACTTTGGTTCTTTCATTTCGGAACTTCTTAAGTGGGATATTCAATGGTACTCATATCCTTTTACAGCAATCGTATTCAATTGTGCTCAAGTTAGCAGGATGCTTTTCATCTTTCCTAATACACAAACTTCTTATCAGATTTATAATTTACTCGCATTCTTGTTGACCGCCAAACTAAAATTATGGTTTGCTTAAACACTGTTTTATCCTTAAGTTTCCACGAATCCCAGCTCTTTTGAAGATTAGCACTGAAAAAAACATGATCAAGTGCCTCAAGAGTGACATAAAGCAACTGAATAACAAATTGTCAGAACTGCAAGCATTGTTAGAGGTGAAGGAAGTTGAACTATCTCTGCTGAGAAGGTAAAGCTATGCTCTTTAAACTGCAAAATTGCTCATATATCTTCAGATGCATGGCCTTTTGTAAATAGGCTATCATCTGTTTGCAACTTTGCATACAAATAGCTGATTTACAGATGTGATAGAACTAATAAAACTAGGTTCATCAAGTGCTCTTAGCTTCAGCTTTCTTTACTATTAGGTTACATAGCTTATCAATGTAGAGTATGACGTAGAATGTGACTGCTAGAGTTTTTACGAATCTCAAGCGTCTACGGGTATCCGCTAAATATCTCGTAACTGATAAATACAGGAGTGGTAATAGTATTGATTCTGGACACAAGAATTTACTCAAGATTACTACAGCTGGTTCTTCCGCTGATGGACAAGCTTCCTCAGGAGTCTACGAAGAATCCTCAACTTCAAGTATACAGGGTGTTGACTCACATACTTTGAGTTCAGTAAAATCAAGAGATGAGAAATTGTGCGATTCTTCTTGGATGAGCAATGCAGGTTGGCTCCTTTTACTAGCTAGTTTTTTTTCCGTACCATATTTTTTTAGACTGGTTTTCTCAACCATATGTATGATTATTTACCATTGGGTTATGCGAGGTAACTAATGTTTTTTGGTCTGCCGACATAAGTACATAGCCTTTCTTTCCCATCAACCATTCTAATATCCGCACTTTGGATTACTTTTATGCTTCACCGAACATATATTTCTGTTTTGATTTTCTTCAATGTATTTGTTCTGTAGATGCCCATTTAGGATACTACATTTGTCTTACATATGAAAATCTTGAAGAATAATATGTTTCTTTTGTTGCAGAAAATGAGCAGATTTTGGTGACAGAGGAAGATTTTCCTGAAGTGAAGGTGGATTTTCAGGTACGCTATAGTTTATCCCTAGTAATTATCCATCTTCGTGGTTTCCTATATCACTAATTAAACCTGCTAACAGGAAACATTTTTAGGCCATAACAGTTCCATAAGTAGCTGTCGGTTTTCTGCTTCTGGATCAAATATTGCCAGTTCTTCGACTGATGGCACAGTGAGGTAATTGCGCTATCTTAATTCTGATTTATTTTTTGCCTAACTGAAGTTTCTAGACTTTGACCCGTTGATTTTTCAAACTCATAAAGAATTTGGACATACGACTCATCAACACCATCATCAAAAAATGCAACTATATACTGTGGAGCTGAAGTCAGAGCACTTTCTTGGGAATGCAGATCTGACCGCTTGGTATGTCTATCGTATATTTTAATTCTACCACATTAGTTTTTCCACACCATTTCACCTTCGAAGAACATATTTTAAGACTTTTGTTTTATCACCCATTTCTCTTGACAATAGCTGCTCATAGGCACAGCTAATGGAGGCATTAAAGCTTGGAATGCTGATGCAAAGAGAGTTGTTTGTGACCTCAGTACATCCAAGGACTTCCCAAGGTTAGAAGTTACCACCTATTACTTTTGGGCTCACAACTGTATCTATGCTGATGAAGCTTTTCAATTTCTTGCAGTGTGCTTGATTTGAAGTGTAGCCCTGTAGATCCCGTGTTCGTCTCCGCAGCTGCATCGAGACGGTAAACCTCAGATTTCTTGCTTTGTAAGAAATCAGTTGCCAGTTGCTGCAAAATGGCAGCTTCTTTCTCCTACAAAAAAGCTTTACTGCTAAACGCCTGTTTCTGACAGCAGAGTTTTGTCCTATTTTCACATATCAATTTAAACTATAAAAGTAATACTAGTTTCAGCACGACCTATCTACAACTAGTAGTATAGCTCTCAAATACCATTGTCTTATTGTACCGTCAATTGTATTGTCTTATTTCCAGCTTTAAATTACTTTTCAGGCATGGATCAACTATATTTGACAGAACAGGATTTGCCTCCTTGACAGTATGGCATATGAAAACATGGAAGCCTCTGGTACTGATTTTTTTTTCTTTCAACCCCTTATCTTGAACCTAGTGGAAGTCTCTAGCCAGTAACCTTTCCGTTATATATTTCCGTTTCTTCTATTTGAAGACAGTCCTCCCTCTTGGCGAGGATCCACCTGCTATTACTTCACTTTGCTTCAATCACAATGGGAAGATCTTGGCAGCCTCTGCAACAGATGGCATGATTCACATGTTTGGTATCCTTTTATTATGTTAACTGCCATTGACTTGGTATTTGGTATCATTTATTGCTTGAGGACAGCTAGAACTTGGTTATGTTGTTTCTTTGAGATATTATTTGTGTTTTATGATTGTTGGAGCCCATAGTACTACTCCCTTTACTGCACATAGACATGTCTGCTGGTCTACAAATCACCGGATGGCCTGCTCATGATTCCCCTGTCAGCTCAGTTCTTTTTGGGCCAGCTGAAACAAGCATCTTCAGTTTAGGCTCAGATGGAAAGGTATATAGCCCCTTTTAGTACATAAATGCAACTCTGTTGATGTATACTGTATATGCAAGTACATAACATAATGGTAATTGTATGCACCATTGGACCCTGTGAATCATAGTCTTCTAAATTCCAATGCTTAATCAGCTTTAGGCAAAGTAACAACTGTAGTATTGTTATAGGTTAACTTTCACTTCGTACTTGTATTAATTGATTTTCGTATACAAATATGTACCCCATAATCTTTGGCTTAGCTTGTGTGGTTGTATTATATCTAATGTTAACTGTATGATCTTTAGATATTTGAGTGGAGCTTGCACAATCAAGGTCAGATTATTTGGTCAAGAGATTGCAGTAGGTAAGAGTATTTCACAGTTGGTGAATCATCATTGAATTGCAAATGGCAGCTAGTGTTGGTTTGGTAAAAATGTACTTCAAACCCTTCATTTCTTTCACATATGTTCTCACTCCCACTTATTGGAGTAATGGGAGTGGAAAAGGTGTTTAAGTACGCATATACTATAAATCTGTGTACCAGCCATATCCAGTCTTGCAGTATGTGAAATAAATATTTTCAGCCAATCCAAAGAGACTAATTTGAACTATTTGGTTTCAGGCAAAACAATAGTTTTCTAGCAAGATCTCTATGCTAATGTGCTCCTATGCATTTTCGTGTGGTGCATCTGGCATATAGATTTCACACACACTTTGCACACCAAACTGTTTGTCAATCCACAGGTTTGAGGAAAACCAGTATTCCTTGAAGCTTTTCCTATATAGGGTCTGTAGACAGTTTTAGATGCATACTTGAAACTCAGTAATAGCACATAATTTTGAAATTATTAGTATGCATCGAATTGACAATTAAGTTTTTTTTCATAACAATCTTGAGCTATCCCATGTGAATGCACAGCCTCTGATATCTGATAATATCTAATGTTGTTAGGAAATACGAAGCTCTAATACCATGTTAGGAAATATGCAACTAATATTATTGAGAGGCCAAAACCAGCATGTATACACATGCATGAGGATGCCAAGAGACTAGAGTGCAGAAGGTCAAAAGACATCACTAATATAACTCTAACAAATGTCACATTAGATTTCTTGATATTAGGTGAAAATTTGAAAGGAACACTGTTATTTGTGTAGGATTAAGCTCGATTTAGACAGTCCGGCTAGTTGAATTTGTGCCAATGGACTGCTGGAGTACTTTTTGACATGAGACTGCTAAACTACTTGAATGCTCTGCCTGATTGAACTTTTATTTTACCAGAACAGCATGGTATATTGTGTTGGTGTACTATGCAACTGCGAAGCATTCCTTTCTGATTTCTCCTAATTTGTCTTCTGTCACCAGGTTTTGTAACCCTGAGAGCTTTAACAAACACATGCATGAGGTAGCGTTGGATTCTAATGGCAAGAGACTTCTTGCTTCTTCGGGTTTGGTTCGGGCTCCAATATACCAGGTTTCCACATTGTCCACACTCCCTAATTAAGTTCGTTTTGCTGAAGTAGATAGATGCCAACACAGCAGTCCACTATATCCCTTTCAGGTGCAAGGCCATGAGAGAGGGTTGAGGACACTTCCTCATACTGCACCTATAACAAGTGTGGACTGGCACCCCACGCGGCCAATCTATGTTACTGGTTCTGAAGACCACTCTGTCCGCGTCACATCCATTCTATGATATTCTATGTTGAGCAGTTTGCCCTTGAGATTTTGTTGATTGTCCAGTTCCATGGAGTGCTGCTCCGTGGAGTGACCTCCAAGAGATGAACCAGTTCCATGGATCCTCATGATATTCCTGATTATCTCATCCAGATAGATCCTTTTCCGTTGGAAAACTGGGTCATGTTTGTGTTTGTAGACTTGGCAAGCCGGTGAAACTATGTTGTAAAAACGGGTGAAAACATCTGTGATCTCTTTACATGGTAGGAGCCTAGGATCTTTACAGCAGGTTTCTCCCATTCTCATCAAAAGAATTAGGGATCAATCCATGCCTGGCACCAGTTTTTTTATGATGTATTGCTGGTTTCTGAAGGAAAAATGATGTGTTGCTGTTTGATTAGCAAATATTGTCCTATCAGTTGATGGTTTGGGGCCAATTAGGGTTCTATTTCAAGCATCTCAGAGCGCTTTTACGTAATTCTTGTGAAATCCTAGTAATAATAACTAGTCGATTTACAGAGTCCCCGAGTTTGCAGTGGTGTACTGGTGTCTATCCATCTGTGACTTGTCTTTTTTTGTTCTAAAAGTAACTCATCTCTGAAATCTTCAGTCCTCCAAATCGGGGCAGATGTCATGGACGCTGCCGCTGTTTGTTCTATATACAATTGATTGCCTTTGACTTGCTTGGATCGAAACTTCATATCAAACAAAGTGCAATGAATTTATTGTAGGGTAGGTCAACCAACGACGGTTAGTTGATATACATCTATTGATGTGGCAAAATATATATAGTCAGATTTTTTAGGGAACTTCACAATTCAGCAAGTACTGTATTAAAGAAAAAAAAGGAAGTGTTTGGCGAGCAAATATTTGCTTGCTAGCGATCATGAGCAAACTATCTCCTTGTACTCAACCATTTCACATAATCTGGACCTCTGTGAGTGAATTGAGCTGCGAATCAAGGGAGAGTTATGTCTACAGCTCTTTCCAGGGAGCCAACAATAACCATTTTTGTCTGAAAATAGGATTCCCCCAGCTGTGGATAGCTCGTACATGGGACCACCAAGCAGAATTATGTTCTAATGGGTCAACATGGAGTTAATTTCACCGGCAACAGCAGCGCAAGTAGTTAGCAGCAGCTAGCAACAAATAAAGCATATTTGCATTGGTACATGATTCCCCCAGCGATGGTGAAGCATGGGCACATTATCAATCGAAGCAATTTGCAAAAGAAAAGGAAAAAGAAAAAAAAACGTATCCATCAAAGCCATGTTCTATCAACAACAACGTACGAAGCGACAAAGGGATTAACTATGGATGCACAGTTGTACAGGAATTAGCATAACCGCCACATGCACGGACTTAACTGCGTTGGCATTACTCCACGACACTACACTTTTTTCTTAGTTATGTTATTTTTTTTAAAAGAAGAAAAGACTCCCGGCCTCTGCATCAGATGATGCACACGGACATATATTATTTAGTTATTATCGATAATGCCAAATCCAGCTTACAAAGAGCCAAAAAAAAAACTTGAGGCCATCCACGTTGGACATGCTTCGCGGCATCTTGAAATCAAATCACCGCAACATTGTTAGTAGAAAAAGACACAATGCTCCAACACAGTGCCTTCAAGAGAGAATTGCCGCTCGCATGTCGATATCGACGAACCTAACCAGATATCAGCCAAGGATATCACCGCGAAGTAGATCTTTGAACCAACACCTTCAACAAGGTAACAACGCACAGACGTCGACGCCACCTGATCAAGCCATAGGGCAAGATTCTGAGTTTACCCAGAAAAAATGCAACCTTGGTGTGCCACCATAGTCGTCGTCCACCACTCTACTGGCCTGCTCACATTGAACCGACCGGCCAAAGGAGAAGAAATATTTGCACCATTCACTCTGCCATGTCTCGCTGTCGTCTTTGGGGGTGCCAACAAGATATCCGGCTCCAACAATTCTGCACACCTCGACCCCTCCAACCTCAAAAAGATTGTCCTCTCAAATGCGAGGAACCAGGCAGAAATATTTGCACCACAAATCAAAGTGGCCCTCACAGCCGAGGAAGGCCTCACATAAAGTGACAAACCCAGCTATGTGAAGAATCAAGTTGGGCGTAAGGTGATGGAGTTAAATCCCATAGAATTTTAGAAGGCCTCCGAGGAAGGGGTAGATAGGGGGGCCTAATCGCCAGAGGAGGAAGAGGACAAAGCATACTTGTTCATCATCTTGTGGCATCGGGAAGTTGTCATTAAGAATGCCACTGTCCAGGAAACCAACCCTGGGCGAATCTACGCAAACTCTGGATCTGGAAGATACCATGAGGTAGCGAGTCTGTTCAGGTTCCCTTGAGCAACAAACAACTCTTCCAGACTCCGTCGAGAGGGCCGGCAAGGCACGTAGATGAGCTGGCGATATTCTACATTGTGTCGAGATCTAGAAGCAACGATGGAGGTAAGAAGAAGATAAGATCCACACGGAAAAGAGGAGGTGGAAGGGATGTAAAAGCTCTTGTATTTTTTCCTTCACTTTATATGGAAAACCCTGTCTTGGGATAATGGGACGCTTGAGTCACGGAGTGGTAAATCCGCGTGTTTCCCAGGTGTCGTGCGAAGCGTGTGTGCACGGATCGAGGAAAGATATTATAATGCCACTAAAGTGAAACTCAGGATTCCTGATCGGACGTATCAATGGTGGGACCTCGGTTGAGCGACGTATTCGAAGGACTGCCATATAAGGCCCGCGATTGGCCTTCGAAAGAAGCGCCCATAAGGCATCTACTTCGACGCAGAAGACCTTGGATCCAATATCCTCAGCACCGACACTAATTCGGGAGGCAAGAATGTCAAGTTTGTTGAACTCGCCTGCGAAGCCGAAGACCCAAGATGAAGTGACGACTCTGAGGAGTCGACCGATGTCCTCGGCTTGAAGACCAGTTCAGGAGCTACTGACGGTGTCCTAGACTAGGGGGTGCTAACCACGTCAGCCTGCTAGTCATGGGCCGGTCCGGGGATCCCAAGACAACAGAAGAAGGGGGCCATGTTTGCCATGACCCATGGCATACTCAAGAAGGAATCCTCCGAAGACTTGGCACATACTTCAAGACACGTTTGAATCATCGACATGTTTATCCCTTGATAGAACCGACCTACATGTAACCCTAGGTACCCCCGATGCCTATATAAGCCAAGGCGTTTAGTCCATAGGGTTAAGTGAGACACATACGATCACAAGGTAGATTATCCCGTACTTTGTATTCCATCCACAATCAATACAACAGAAGAAGGACGTAGGATTTTACCTCTTTGAAAGGGCCCGAACCTGGGTAAAACATCGTGTCCCTCTTTATCCTGTTACCATCTAGCTAAGATCACCAGCTCGGGAACCCTACACGAGATCTGCGGGATTCAACCCCGACAATCGGTCTCCTCGTTTTTGGTATTGTTCTTCTTTTCATTGTCGTGTTATGGCATCCTTGTGAGATAGTCAACTATGTCTGGCCAAACGATAACGGATGTCGTCACACCGAGAGGGCCCTAAGAATATTTTTCCATCGTCGGAGGAGAAAATCCCATGCTTGAGTTTGTAGGATCGAAAGTATGTCTAGGGGGGGGGGGTGATTAGACTACTTGACCAAATAAAAATCTAGCCTTTTCCCAATTTTATATCTTGGCAGGTTTTAGCAACTTAACACAAGTCAAGCAACCAACCTACACATGCAATTCTAAGAGTATAGCAGCGGAATGTAAATCATTGCATATGAAGGTAAAGGGAAGGAGTTTGGAGGGAGCAAACGCAATGTAGACACGGAGACTTTTGGCGTGGTTCCGATAGGTGGTGCTATCGTACATCCACGTTGATGGATACTTCAACCCACGAAGGGTAACGGTTGCGCGAGTCCACAGAGGGCTCCACCCACGAAGGGTCCACGAAGAAGCAACCTTGTCTATCCCACCATGGCCATCGCCCACGAAGGACTTGCCTCACTTGGGTAGATCTTCACGAAGTAGGCGATCTCATTGCCCTTACAAACTCCTTGGTTCAACTCCACAATCTTGACGGAGGCTCCCAAGTGACACCTAACCAATCTAGGAGACACCACTCTCCAAAAGGTAATAGATGGTGTGTTGATGATGAACTCCTTGCTCTTGTGCTTCAAATGATAGTCTCCCCAACACTCAACTCTCTCTCACAGATTTGGCTATGGTGGAAGGATGATTTGAGTGGAAAGCAACTTGGGGAAGGCTAGATATCAAGATTCTTGTGGTTGGATTGGAATGTCTTGGCCTCAACACATGAGTAGGTGGTTCTCTCTTTGAAAATGAATGCTGGAAGTGTAGGCACGTTCTGATGGCTCTCTCCTGAATGGAGAAGGGGGTGGAGGGGTATATATAGCCTCCACACAAAATCTAACCGTTACACACAATTTACCAAACTCGATGGGACCGAACAGTGAAACTCGGTGAGACCGACCTGGTTCAAAATGTGAACGTTAGGCTTTTCGGTGGGACCGACATGATCAACTCGGTGGGACCGATGTGCTAGGGTTAGGGCGAAACCTCATCTCGGTGAGACCGATCACATGAACTCGATGAGACCGATTTCACTAATAAGCAAACAAAGACTTGGTCAGGCAAACTCGGTGGGACCGATCGCTCATTTCAGTGAGACCGAAACGTTACGAAAAGGAAACAGAGAGTTTGCATTGCCAACTCGGTGGGACCGATCGCTCATCTTGGTTAGACCGAAACGTTACGAAGGGAAACAGAGAGTTTGGAATCCCATCTCGGTGAGACCGAGATCCCTATCGGTGAGACCGAACTGATTAGGGTTTCTGGCTATGGCTATGTCAAGTGAACTCGGTGGTGCCGGATAGATCAAATCGGCAGGGCCGAGTTTGACTTTAGGTTTAGGACATATGTGGAAATGAGAAAGTGATTGAGGGCTTTCGGAGCATATCACTAAGCATTTTGAGCAAGCAAGCCATTAAGCAACACCTCATCCCCTTTTAATAGTATTGGCTTTTCCTATGGACTCAATTTGATCTTGGATCACTAAAATGAAAGTGTAGAGTCTTGAGCTTTTGCCAATATGTGTCCTTAGCATTTTGAGGGGTCCACATCTCTAGTCCATGCCATGCCAATCACTGAAATTTCTGAAACATTGATCTTGAATGGATATTAGTTTAATGAGCTATATGTTGTTATGAATTACCAAAACCACCCGGGGATTAGTTGCACTTTCAATCTCCCCCTTTTTGGTAATTGATGACAACATATAGATCAAAGCTTCGACAAATGATAATAAGAATGAAATACATCGTCGCTTTGAGAAGTATGTGATAAGCAAGAGCTCCCCCTAAATTTGTGCATTATTTAAAGTTTGCTTTTGAATGCAAATGCACAATCGATTAGGATCATGGGTTACTCTTCGATGTCACATACATCTTGGTGGAGCGCTCAAAATGATAGAATATGAAATATGCACTCATTACCAAGACAAGATGTGAATGATCATACATGAGAGATAGAATATCATCATTCAAGCACAAACATTAAAGTATGATATGATCAAGCACATGACCATATAAGTATCTCACACACACATAAGTAGAGTATCAACCAAACAAGCAAGCAAATAAAGTAGCAAGAGAGACAAAAGAAAGCAAAACACTCTGTCTCTCGAAGCCTATGATCTATACACTTTCTCCCCCTTTGGCAACAAGTTACCAAAAAGCTCGAAAATGCATAGTGCTATACGGCACTCTAAGCACGATCTCCGGGAGCTCCGGAGTGCGAAGAAGGCGTGGAGAGAACAACATCTGCGAAGACTTCGGCTGACATCTGAGGAGCTGGAGGGGTTGCCACTGGAGGGGCAACTGAGGCTGTGGCTGCAGGAGTTGAGGTTGTAGCCCTAGTGTCTATCACTGGCACTGCTGTAGACCTCTGTCTTCTAGGCACCCTCCGATAAGCATCTGTGGTCGTCCTATCACTCATGTACTCAAGCTCTTCTTGTATCTTCTCAACTGAAGTCTGAATCTCAGTGACTTTGACATCCAAGTCATGTAGCTTTGTCTCAAAGATCCTCTCAAGGCTCTCTTGATTTCGAGTCAGGGTAGCTAGTCCTTTCTCTATTCTCATAGTGGCCTCAAGCAGATAGCTGAGCTGGTCCTGCTTGGTCTTGAGATTGACTGCAGAAGGATCTGGAATCTTTGAAGCTTTATCAGCTGAATGGAGCGAAACTTTGCGAGGAATTTTTATTTAATAAATAAGAATTTCTGGAGCCAAGACCTGCCGGGGAGGGGCACCTAGGTGGGCACAACCCACCAGGGCGCGCCTCCCTCTCCTGGCGCGCCCATGTGGGTTGTCCCCACCTGGTGGCCCCGCTGACCCTGATTCCGACGCTATAAAATCCTATTTTTCCAGAAAAAATAAGGGAGAAAGAATTATCGCGATCCACGAGACGAAGCCGCCGCCAAGCCCTGTTCTTCCTCGGGAGGGCAGATCTGGAGTCCGTTTGGGGCTCCAGAGAGGGGGATCTTCGTTCTTCATCATCACCAACCCTTCTCCATCACCAATTCCATGATGCTCCCCACCGGGAGTGAGTAATTCCTTCGTAGGCTCGCTGGTCGGTGAGGAGTTGGATGAGATTCATCATGTAATCGAGTTAGTTTTGTTAGGGCATGCCCTAGTATCCACTATGTTCTTAGATTGATGTTGCTATGACTTCGCCATGCTTAATGGTTGTCACTTTGGGCCCGGGTGCCATGATTTCAGATCTGAACCGTTTATGTTGTCATCATTATATTCATGTTCTAGATCCGATCTTGGAAGTTATAGTCACCTACTACGTGTTATGATCCGGCAACCCCGGAGTGACAATAACTAGGACCACTCCCGGTGATGACCGTAGTTTGAGGAGTTCATGTATTCACTATGTGTTAATGCTTTGTTCCGGTTCTCTTAAAAGGAGGCCTTAATATCCCTTAGTTTCCAATATGGACCCCGCTGCCACGGGAGGGTAGGACAAAAGATGTCATGCAAATTCTTTCCATAAGCACGTATGACTACTTACGGAATACATGCCTACATTATATTGACGAACTGGAGCTAGTGCCGTATCGCCCTAGGTTATAACTGTCTCATGATGAATATCATCCAACAAGTCACTGATCCAGTGCCTACGAATTTATCTTATATTTTTTCTGCTAAGTTACCACTGCTATCATCACTGTTACACTTGCTACAAAATTACTGCTATCACTGTTACTGTTACCGTTGCTGCTGTCACTACTATCAAAACTATCAAACTACTTTGCTATTGATCACTTTGCTGCAAATAATTAATCTCCAGGTGTGGTTGAATTGACAACTCAGCTGCTAATACCTTCAAATATTCTTTGGCTCCCCTTGTGCCGAATCTATAAATTTGGGTTGAATACTCTACCCTCGAAACCTATTGCGATGCCCTATACTTGTGGGTTATCAAGACCTTTTTCTGGCACCATTGCCGGGGAGCATAGCTATATTTGTTGAGTCACTTGGGATTATTATCATATTATCACTATGAAGAATCTGAAGGATGCTAAGACTAAGATATTTCACTTAAGAATGAGGGGAGGTAAGGATTTGCCATCCACTTCTGCTTTAGATTCACCTTCTGTTATAAGTAAACTTGCAACACCACCACATGCTATTAATTCTGATATGTCGCAAGTTATCGATGATGATAATTCTACTATGAATGAATGTTATGATGATGCTAGTACCTTGCTTGATAATGATGATGTGCCACTTGGTGATTTTCTTGATAAACAAATTGCTAGAGTAATACAACATGATGTTGTTGAATCTGATGATGAGCTTGAAACTGAATCTCCTGAAACACCTGCTAGAACTAGCCCTCCTAGATATGAATTGCCTAAGGTACCGGAAGGCTATGTCATGAATGAAGAAACAACTAGAGATATTCTTGCTTGTAAGGATAGAGATGATCTAGATAAATTATTATGCAAGTATAAAGAAAAATCTCTGAATGCTAGAATGAAATGTGATCGTAAGTTTGCTACTTCACCTATCTTTATTGATGATAAGGATTATGAATTCTCTGTCGACCCAGAGTTAATTACTTTGGTTGAATCTGATCCTTTCCATGGTTATGAAACTGAAACTGTTGTGGCACATCTTACTAAGTTGAATGATATAGCTACCCTTTTTACTCATGATGAGAAAACTCGCTATTACTCTATTCTCAAATTATTTCCTTTCTCATTAAAGGGTGATGCTAAAACTTGGTACAATACTCTTGCTCCTCGTTGTGTTCGTAGTCCCAAGGATATGATTTATTACTTCTCTGAAAAATATTTTCCTGCTCAGAAGAAACAAGCCGCCTTACAGGAAATATTTAACTTTTTTCAAATTAAAGAAGAGAGTCTCCCACAAGCTTGGGGGAGGCTTTGCCAATTACTTAATGCTTTGCCTAATCACCCTTTTAAGAAAAATGAAATACTTGATATCTTCTATAATGAACTAACCGATGCTTCTAGGGACTTCCTAGATAGTTGTGCTGGTTGTGTTTTCAGGGAACGAACTGTTGGACAAGCTGAAGAATTATTGAATAATATATTAAAAATTTATGATGATTGGACTATTCCTAAACCACCGGCTAAACCCACTCTGAAGAAGAGGGGTATATTATATGTCAGTCCAGAAGATATGCAAGGGGCAAAGAAATCTATGAAGGAAAAAGGTATTAAAGGTGAGGATGTTAAAATTTTACCTCCTATTGAAGAAATACATGGGCTTAATACACCACCACTCCGTAAGGTGGTAGAGATAAATTCTCTAATGAAGTGCAATGATAATGACAATCCTCACAATATGCACCCTAGTCAATGCCTTTATGAGTTTGAAAACTATATTAGAAAACAAGATCACTTCAATGCAAATGTTATGAAACAACTGAAATACAATTCTGATATGATCGCTCGCTTGAGTGACTTGTTATTAAGAATCTCAAATGATGTTAGAGGTGTTGGAAAACATGCTTCTATGGTTCAAACTCAATTAGAACAAGTTGCTAAATCACAAAGAGAATTGCTTGATGAAATGAATAATAATATACATGACTTTGCTGTTAGAGTTGCAACTAGAGGAGGTAAAATGACTCAGGAACTACTTTATCCTGGGGGACACCCTAAAAGAATTGAAGAAGATTCACAAAGAGTTAACACTGATGCACCTAGTCCTTCTAGAAAGAAAAAGAAGAAGAAAAATGATAGGACTATGCATACTTCAAGTGAACCTGAAATAGAAAAACCTCCTGATAATGATAATGAAACTTCTATCTCTGATGCTGAAACTCAATCTGGTAATGAACACTCACCTAGTGATAATGAAAAAGATAATGATGAGGTTCATGAAGACTCTCAACCAAATGAAAAAGAACCAGACAATGATGTTGAGATAGAACCACCTGTTGATCTTGATAACCCACAACCTAAGAATAAAAGTTATGATAAAAGAACCATGGGTTAAAAAAGCTATGCCTTTTCCACCCAAATCAACCAAAAAGAAAGATGATGAAGAATTTGAACGCTTTGCTGAAATGCTGAGGCCAGTCTTTTTGCGTACTCGCTTGACTGATATCCTTAAAATGCTTCCTTATGCAAAGTATATGAAAGACATCATCACAAATAAGAGAAAAATACCGGAAGCTGAAATTTCCACTATGCTTGCTAATTATACTTTTAAGGATGGAGTACCTAAAGAACTCGGAGATCCGGGAATACCAACTATACCTTGCTATATCAAAAATAATTATGTAAAAAGTGCTTTGTGTGATTTAGGAGCTGGTGTTAGTGTTATGCATTTCTCTTTATATAGAAGACTTGACTTGAATAAACTCACACCTACTGAAATATCTTTGCAAATGGCTGAGAAATCAACTGCCATACCTATCAGTATCTGTGAGGATGTGCCTGTTGTTGTTGCTAATGTCACTATTTTGACTGACTTTGTTATACTTGAGATGCCCGAGGACGACAACATGTCGATTATCCTTGGTAGACTCTTCTTGAATACTGCAGGGGCTATTATTGATTGCAATAAAAGCAAGGTCACTTTTCATATCAATGGTAATGAGCATACGGTGCACTTTCCGAAGAAACAATTCCAAGTGAATGGTATTAATGTTATTGAAAAATCTCCGACAATCACTATTGGAAGTTTTCAAATACCTCTACCTACTGTTGAAAAGAAATATGAAATGCTTATTCTTGGGGACATTCATATCCCCATTGAGGTAACTTAGTGATTTACGAAGGTTCTTCGGTTTCATGCTAATCGAAAGTGGTTGTTAATAAGACCTGATCAACCTTATTAACGGATCATTTTTGAGCAGTATGAAGTTGATGAATTTAGTAAGCACTACCTTCCGTCCCTACTTTTTGTTTTCTGTTTTTATTAGTTAAATAAAATAAAATGCATGTTTTGTCTGTTTTCTGAATTTCCCGTGCAATAAAAAATGACCCAAAAATAAAAGTTCTCAAAATGCCCTGAAAATTTAATACGATTTTTTCTGAATATTTCTGAATTTCTGGTGCAAATAATATCAGAGGGAGGTGCACGAGGTGGGCACAACCCACTAGAGCACACCAGGACCCCCAGGCGCGCCCTGGTGGGTTGTGGTCCCCACGTGGGCCTCCTCACTTATCTCTTCATCCCACATTATCACTTACCTCCAGAAAAAAAATCTCCATAGCTCTCTCTCCCATGTTCTTGCCCTCAAACCCGCGGATTTCGATCTCTTTGCTCGAAGCACCATTTCCGAAACTGTTTCGGGGGATTATTGCTTGGTATGTGACTCCACCGTTTGTCCAATTAGTTTTTTGTTTTAGTGGTTTTTATTTCAAATAATTAGCTACTCTTGGTGCTGTTGTAGATGTGCTTGCATGTTAAATTCTTAGAGTTCTAAGTAGTTTGAATGTTTGCTATGGCCTATATGTATCCCTATGAGTAGTTGGTATCAATTTTGTGAAGTTTTGTTGAGAAATTTTTGTGGGCTAATAAATTTCAGAATTTTGTTCATAGGAAAACCATGAATATCTTTAGGAAATTGATAACCCACAAGTATAGGGGATCGCAACTGTTTTCGAGGGTAGAGTATTCAACCCAAATTTATAGATTCGACACAAGGGGAGCCAAAGAATATTTGCAGGTATTAGCAACTGAGTTGTCAATGCAAACACACCTGGAGATTAATTATCTGCAACAAAGTGATCAGTAGCAAAGTAGTATGATAGTTTGGATAATAGTAGCAGCAGTAACGGTAACGGTAACAGTGATAACAATAATTTTGTAGCAAGTGTAACAGTGAAGATAGAAGTAGTAAATTAGCAAGAACAATATAGGATAAATTCGTAGGCATTGGATCGGTGACTTATTGGATGATATTAATCATGAGACAATTATAACCTAGGCGATACGGCACTAGCTCCAGTTCGTCAATATAATGTAGGCATATATTCCGTAAATAGTCATACATGCTTATGGAAAGAACTTGCATGACAACTTTTGTCCTACCCTCCCATGGCAGCGGGGTCCATATTGGAAACTAAGGGATATTAAGGCCTCTTTTTAATAGAGAACCGGAACAAAGCATTAACACATAGTGAATACATGAACTCCTCAAACTACGGTCATCACCGGGAGTGGTCCCGACTATTGTCACTCTGGGGTTGCCGGATCATAACACGTCGTAGGTGACTATAACCTGCAAGATCGGATCTACAACATGGATATAATTATGATAACATAAACGGTTCAGATATGAGTTCATCGCACCCGGGCCAAAAGTGACAAGCATTAAGCATGGCAAAGTCATAGAAACATCAATCTTAGAACATAGTGGATACTAGGGATCAAGCCTAACAAAACTAACTCGATTATATGATGAATCTCATCCAACTCCTCACCGACAAGCGAGCCCACGAAGGAATTACTCACTCCCGGTGGGGAGCATCATGGAATTGGCGATGGAGAAGGGTTGGTGATGACGAAGAATGAAGATCCCCCTCTCCGGAGCCCCAAACGGACTCTAGATCTCGCCTCCCAATGAAGAACAGGAGGTGACGGCGGCTCCGTCTCGTGGATCATGATAATTCTTTCTCCCTCATTTTTCTGGAAAAATAGGATTTTATAGCGTCGGTTTTAGGGTCAGCGGGGCCACCAGGTGGGGACAACCCACCTGGGCGCACCAGGAGAGGGGGGCGTGCCCTGGTGGGTTGTGCCCACCCGGGTGCCCCTCTCCGGCAGGTCTTGGCTCCATAAATCCTTATTTATTATATAAAAATTCCTCGGAAAGTTTCGTTTCATTCCGAGAACTTTTATTTCTGCACAAAAACAACACCATGGTAGTTCTGCTGAAAACATCGTCTGTCCGGGGTTAGTTTCATTCCAATCATGCAAATTAGAGTCCAAAACAAGAGGAAAAGCATTAGGAAAAGTAGATACGTTGGAGATGTATCAACTCCGCCAAGCTTTAACCTTTGCTTGTCCTCAAGCAATTCAGTTGATAAACTGAAAGTGAAAAAGAAAAACTTTTACCAACTCTTTTGCTCTTGTTTGCATAAATAAGCTTAAACAACACCCAGGTTTTCAGCCTCATTATAACTAACCATGCCAACAATAACTCTTAAATATTATAGGGACTCATATCAATGACATAATCACCTAGCGAGCAATAATAAGATATCTCAAACGGCAACATGTTGTCAAAACAACCATGATATAATATGACAATAGTGGTATCTCGCTAGCCCTTTCTGAGACCGCAAAACATAAATGCAGAGCACCTCCAAAGTTCAAGCAACGACTAAATATTGTAAGTCATGGTAGAAAAGATCTAGTCATGATGCACCCAACATTAGCTACACACAATGCATAAGTCATGACAACTGTGCTCTCAAATTCTAGCGCTTGTTTTAGAAGGTGATGACACAACATAAAAGTAAATAGATAGTGCCTTCGCAGAGGGAAGCAGTGATTTGCAGAGGTTCCAGAGCTCAAGTTTTAAAATAGAGGTAAATGATATTTGGCACATGCACCCTTCTCATTTACTTCACGACCATCAGTTATCAATATCTTCCATGCTAAGCATGCTAGTGGCGGTTCCCAAGCGATAAAAGTAAAGGTTTTGACTCCATTGGGAGTTTTTGTTTGATTATTTGAGAGATTAACTCTTTTTCAGTTTGCAGTTTGGGACTGGGCATCCCTATTACCACCCTTTTCTCGTGCGATGGCGAGTGAATAAACACTTGACCTGAGAATAACCCGCTTAGCATGGAAGATACCGACCACCTCCTGTCGTTCCATGAACGATCCAGGCACACAAAAAGGATATTTATTTAGAAGTTTTTAGAGGTGACACATGCAAATTTACTTAGGACGGCAGGGTAATACTGCATATAGGTAGGTATGGTGGACTCACCTGGAACAACTTTGGGTTCAAGGTTTTTGATGTACAAGCAGAATTCCCACTTAGTACAGGCGAATGCTAGCAATTAGATTGAGAAGCGGCCAGCTAGAGAGCAACAACGGTCATAACCATGCATTATGCATAAGTAACATTGGACACTAGCATGAGTAGGATATGAACACCATGAACATAAATATCATAGAGGCTATGCTGGTTTTGATAAAACTACATGCATGAACATGTGCCAAGTCAAGCCACTCGAACATTCAGAGGAGGATACCATATCATCATACTACATCACAATCATTTTAACGCAATGTTGATATCCAAGATAAATCATTATCCACTCCTAGCTACTTATGCATGGCATGAGAAACTATAATCTCTAATTGTCATTGCAAACATGTTTAATCATAATGGGCTGAATAATGGACACTAGGTTAAACGTATTTACACAAACAGAACAAGTCGAGTTCATACCCGTTTCTCTCTGCCACGGCCAGTTCATCGAATGTCGTCATTATTGCCTTTCACTTGCACGACTGAACGATATAAAAATAATAATAGTGCAAGAGTGCCGTGGACTAAGCTGGAATCTGCAAACCTTTTATTCAACAGGAGAAGACAAGGTAAAATGTGCTCTTTATTAGTTTAGCAATTATTCAAATGAGAGCCACTCAACATTTTCATCGTGGTCTTCTCCTTGGTACAACTCGAATAAAACGAAAACAAATTCAGAGAAACACACTGAAATATTTTTGGAGTTTTTGGTTTTCTTGAACAAGCAAATAAAAGGGAAAAGCAAAAACGAGAAAAACTATTTACACGGGAAAGCTCCCAACAAGCAAAAAAAGAACAAGGAAATCTTTTTGGGTTTTCTTTTTAACATTACTACTAAGCATGCATAGAAAGTAAACTAACTACAACTAATAATTTTTGGTTTTTCTAAAGTTTTTCAAACATAAGAAGAAAGCAAGAAAAATAAAATTTAAGCATGGATGATACAATGAAAAAGTGTGAACACCGACAAATGAATATAAGTGAACATGAATGTAATGTCGGTGGGAAACACGTACTCCCCCAAGCTTAGGCTTTTTTCCTAACTTGGTAGTCGATCAGTAGCTTGGATGGTAGCAGGGGTGCTGAGGAGCGGGCATCCACTCATCCCACTGCTGAGGTTCCCGTGCTGCCTCCGCAGCAACCTGAGCGTTCCGATAGGCAATGATGTCCGTAGGCATGATCCTATATCCTCCCCTGGCAATAGGATCAAACAAAGCAGGAGCATGCAATGGAATAATATCACGAGTCCTCACACTAAAAACTAGGTTATATGGAATAGGGATGTTAGGAGATTCGATATCAGTAAAATGGTGGTGATCCATGGCTGCACGGTCGAGGTAAACTTCGGTCAGAGGGTAATCATGATGGCGTATCTCAATATTAAAGTGAGCCACCAAACGAGTAGCATAAATCCCACCATGTATTTACCCTGGGATTTATTAATATGGAGGCGATGGGCCACAATAGCCCCCATGCTATAAGTGTTGTCGCCCTCCAGTGCACGACATAAAACAGCAAGGTCTGGGGAACTAAGTGCACCCACCTTCTCCCTAGCAAGCAAGCATTTTGTAATGAAAAGTGCAAATTAATGAACATCAAGAAAATGCAAACCAGTGGCAGTGGTAGCTGACACCCCTCTCTCATCTCCCACTGTAAAAGTGCGATAAAAGGCCTGAAACCCAACCGACCTAGGCTCGGCTAAGCTCCCATCAGAAGGGATCATGCATATGTCACAAAATTCAGTAAGTGGTATCTGATGGTTTTCAACATATAAATCAAAGCTCAATTCAGGAGGATTATTCCTAGGCAGGAAAGTAAAACTTTGAACAAAGATGTTTGTGAGGATTTGGTGCTATTCACACTCATCTGCGATGAAGTCGGTGAGGCCGGCATTAGCAGCATATTGTGTGAACTCCTGAAGGATTCCAGCCTCTTCCAGGAATGGGGTGTGCGGCCATTCACACGGCCGTACTTCCGCCAACCTTCAAGGATGGAGATCATTGTCCCCCAATAACACCCTTGGAGTTCTTCCTAGAGCCAAACTTTCCTGCCTAACCAATCTAGGAGACACCACTCTCCAAAAGGTAATAAATGGTGTGTTGATGATGAACTCCTTGCTCTTGTGCTTCAAATGATAGTCTCCCCAACACTCAACTCTCTCTCACAGATTTGGCTATGGTGGAAAGATGATTTGAGTGGAAAGCAACATGGGGAAGGCTAGAGATCAAGATTCTTGTGGTTGGATTGGAATGTCTTGGCCTCAACACATGAGTAGGTGGTCCTCTCTCTGAAAATGAATGCTGGAAGTGTAGGCACGTTCTGATGGCTCTCTCCTGAATGGAGAAGGGGGTGGAGGGGTATATATAGCCTCCACACAAAATCTAACCGTTACACACAATTTACCAAACTCGGTGGGACCGAATAGTGAAACTCGGTGAGAGCGACCTGGTTCAAAATGTGAATGTTAGGCTTTTCGGTGGGACCGACATGATCAACTCGGTGGGACCGATGTGCTAGGGTTAGGGCAAAACCTCATCTCGGTAAGACCGATCACATTTACTCGATGAGACCGATTCCAGTAATAAGCAAACAGAGACTTGGTCAGGCAAACTCGGTGGGCCCGATTGCTCATTTCAGTGAGACTGAAACGTTACAAAAAGGAAACAGAGAGTTTGCATTGCCAACTCGGTATCGCTCATCTTGGTTAGACCGACACGTTACGAAGGGAAACAGAGAGTTTGCAATCCCATCTCGGTGAGACCGAGATCCCTATCGGTGAGACCGAACTGATTAGGGCTTCTGGCTATGGCTATGTCAAGTGAACTCGGTGGTGCCGGATAGATCAAATTGGTGGGGCCGAGTTTGACTTTAGGTTTAGGACATATGTGGAAATGAGAAAGTGATTGAGGGCTTTCGGAGCATATCACTAAGCATTTTGAGCAAGCAAGCCATTAAGCAACACCTCATCCCCTTTTAATAGTATTGGCTTTTCCTATGGACTCAATTTGATCCGGGATCACTAAAATGAAAGTGTAGAGTCTTGAGCTTTTGCCAATATGTGTCCTTAGCATTTTGAGGGGTCCACATCTCTAGTCCATGCCATGCCAATCACTGAACTTTCTGAAACATTGATCTTGAATGGATATTAGTTCAATGAGCTATATGTTGTTATGAATTACCAAAACCACCCGGGGATTAGTTGCACTTTCAATCTCCCCCTTTTTGGTAATTGATGACAACATATAGATCAAAGCTTCGACAAATGATAATAAGAATGAAATACATCGTCGCTTTGAGAAGTATGTGATAAGCAAGAGCTCCCCCTAAATTTGTGCATTATTTAAAGTTTGCTTTTGAATGCAAATGCATAATCGATTAGGATCATGGGTTACTCTTCGATGTCACATACATCTTGGTGGAGCGCTCAAAATGATAGAATATGAAATATGCACTCATTACCAAGACAAGATGTGAATGATCATACATGAGAGATAGAATATCATCATTTAAGCACAAACATTAAAGTATGATATGATCAAGCACATGACCATATAAGTATCTCACACACACATAAGTAGAGTATCAACCAAACAAGCAAGCAAATAAAGTAGCAAGAGAGACAAAAGAAAGCAAAACACACACACACACACACACACACACACACTCTCTTGAAGCCTATGATCTATACACTTTCTCCCCCTTTGGCAACAAGTTACCAAAAAGCTCGAAAATGCATAGTGCTATACGGCATTCTAAGCACGATCTCCGGGAGCTCCGGAGTGCGAAGAAGGCGTGGAGAGAACAACATCTGCGAAGACTTTGACTGACATCTGAGGAGCTGGAGGGGTTGCCACTGGAGGGGCAACTGAGGCTGTGGCTGCAGGAGTTGAGGTTGTAGCCCTAGTGTCTGTCACTAGCACTACTGTAGACCTCTGTCTTCTAGGCACCCTCTGATAAGCATCCGTGGTCGTCCTATCACTCATGTACTCAAGCTCTTCTTGTATCTTCTCAACAGAAGTCTGAATCTCGGTGACTTTGACATCCAAGTCATGTAACTTTGTCTCAAAGATCCTCTCAAGGCTCTCTTGATTTCGAGTCAGGGTAGCTAGTCCTTTTTCTATTCTCACAGTGGCCTCAAGCAGATAGCTGAGCTGGTCCTGCTTGGTCTTGAGATTGACTGCAGAAGGATCTGGAATCTTTGAAGCTTTTTCAGCCTGTGCCTTCTCTCTCTTCTCTTGAGCCTCTACAGAAGTTGGATGTGAAGCATCCATCACAACAGTGTTATCCTCAAAATCAGGCCTCAAGGGAAGGTGCTCTCTGTCCAACAAATATGTGCCTGTGCCATCTTGGAATTTATGAGCATCTGAATGTGTGGAGCATAGCCACACGATCTCTTTTGATCTTCTACAGTTCTCTTGATATTCTCAACAATCAAACTCGTCACTTTAAATTTTTGTGGCACATCAAACATCTGAAGCAAGTTGATGGAGTGGCCTCTAATCATCGTGTGATCTCCTAAGTTGGGCAACAAAGTGTGCCTCAATATAGTGTTCATGGTGGCCAATCCAGACAACAAGTAATATACTGAGCCCAGCTTGTGTGTTTCCAAGGCCTTGTCAGGTATCTCCTTGTACATATTGGCCATGGAGTTTTGATCTTTCTTCCGCTTGGCATAGACATCAGTGTCATCCTCATGCTTTTCAGGGGCATTGATAAGCTTGGCCCACTCAGCAACTGTAGACTGGTACCTAGTACCCTCAGTCATCCAGACAATCTTTCCATCTGGGTAGAAGTGAGAAGTGGAATAGAACTGCATGATCAACTCATCATTCCATTTGGTCAATTTTTGACCAACAAATGTGTCAGCCCCATTTAGTCTGAAGCTCCCATGAACTCCAGGAAAGTGATCTTCATTGTTGTCAATGTATTTCCAGTCCACCCATCTCATGTCACACACAATGAGATTCTTGTCCAAGAGGACTGTCTCATAGAAGTCCTGTTGTTCCTTAGTGTGAAACCTGTAGTCCACATCAGTTCTTCTTCTCACAGCATAGGGGTCTGACTATCTCCACAATCTGAGTCCTGCATCTTTTCTTTCCTTCATGTTCTCAGCAACTGGATGATTGTCATCATGATCAGGAATCTTTGGTTTGAGTTTTCTAGGCACTTGAGGCTCTTCTTCTTCTTCCATTTCAGGCACTGGGGCCTTGTTCTTCTCAGCAGCTGGTATGTTTCTACTTGACCTGTTGTGTGCTGCATGCTTAGAAGCTTGAGCAGCAGCAGCCTTGGGGGCAGTCTTGGGCTTTGATGGAGCAGCCCCTGACTTGATGGCATCTGATAGTCTCCAATGTATCTACTTTTCCTAACGTTTTTCCTCTTGTTTTGGACTCTAATTTGCATGATTTGAATGAAACTAACCCCGGACTTGCGCTGTTTTCGGCAGAACTACCATGGTGTTGTTTTTGTGCAGAAATAAAAGTCCTCGGAATGGAATGAAACTTTGCGAGGAATTTTATTTAATAAAAAAGAATTTCTGGAGTCAAGACCTGCCGGAGAGGGCCACCTGGGTGGGCACAATCCACCAGGGCGCGCCCCCCTCTCCTGGCGCGCCCAGGTGGGTTGTCCCCACCTGGTGGCCCCGTTGACCCTAATTCTGACACTATAAAATCCTATTTTTCCAGAAAAAATAAGGGAGAAAGAATTATCGCGATCCACAAGACGAAGCCGCTGCCAAGCCCTGTTCTTCCTCGGGAGGGCAGATCTGGAGTCCGTTTGGGGCTCCAGAGAGGGGGTCTTCATTCTTCATCATCACCAACCCTTCTCCATCATGAATTCCATGATGCTCCCCACCGGGAGTGAGTAATTCCTTCGTAGGCTCGCTGGTCGGTGAGGAGTTGGATGAGATTCATCATGTAATCGAGTTAGTTTTGTTAGGGCTTGATCCCTAGTATCCACTATGTTCTTAGATTGATGTTGCTATGACTTCGCCATCCTTAATGGTTGTCACTTTGGGCCCGGGTGCCATGATTTCATATCTGAACCGTTTATGTTGTCATCATTATATTCATGTTCTAGATCCGATCTTGGAAGTTATAGTCACCTACTACGTGTTATGATCCGGCAACACCGGAGTGACAATAACCGGGACCACTCCCGGTGATGACCGTAGTTTGAGGAGTTCATGTATTCACCATGTGTTAATGCTTTGTTCCGATTCTCTATTAAAAGGAGGCCTTAATATCCCTTAGTTTCCAATATGGACCCCGCTGCCACGGGAGAGTAGGACAAAAGATGTCATGCAAATTCTTTCCATAAGCACGTATGACTATTTACGGAATACATGCCTACATTATATTGACGAACTGGAGCTAGTGCCGTATCGCCCTAGGTTATAACTGTCTCATGATGAATATCATCCAACAAGTCACCGATCCAGTGCCTACGAATTTATCTTATATTGTTTCTGCTAAGTTACCACTGCTATCATCACCGTTACACTTGCTACAAAATTACTGCTATCACTGTTACTGTTACCGTTGCTGCTGTCACTACTATCAAAACTATCAAACTACTTTGCTACTGATCACTTTACTGCAGATAATTAATCTCCAGGTGTTGTTGAATTGACAACTCAGCTGCTAATACCTTCAAATATTCTTTTGCTTCCCTTGTGCCGAATCTATAAATTTGGGTTGAATACTCTACCCCCGAAACCTGTGGCGATCCCCTATACTTGTGGGTTATCAAGACCTTTTTCTGGCACCGTTGCCGAGGAGCATAGCTATATTTGTTGAGTCACTTGGGATTATTATCATATTATCACTATGAAGAATCTAAAGGATGCTAAGACTAAGATATTTCACTGAAGGACGAGGGGAGGTAAGGAACTGCCATCCACTTCTGCTTTAGATTCATCTTCTGTTATAAGTAAACTTGCAACACCACCACATGCTATTAATTTTGATATGTCGCAAGTTATTGATGATGATACTTCTACTATGAATGATGCTTATGATGATGCTAGTACCTTGCTTGATAATGATGATGTGCCACTTGGTGATTTTCTTGATAAACAAATTGCTAGAGTAATACAACATGATGTTGTTGAATCTGATGATGAGCTTGAAACTGAATCTCCTGAAACACCTGCTAGAACTAGCCATCCTAGATATGAATTGCCTAAGGTACCGGAAGGCTATGTCATGAATGAAGAAACAACTAGAGATATTCTTTCTTGTAAGGATAGAGATGATCTAGAGAAATTATTATGCAAGTATAAAAAAAATCCCTGGATGCTAGAATGAAATGTGATCGTAAGTTTGCTACTTCACCTATCTTTATTGATGATAAGGATTATGAATTCTCTGTCGAGCCAGAGTTAATTACTTTGGTTGAATTTGATCCTTTCCATGGTTATGAAACTGAAACTGTTGTGGCACATCTTACTAAGTTGAATGATATAGCTACCCTTTTTACTCATGATGAGAAAACTCGTTATTACTTTATTCTCAAATTATTTCCTTTCTCATTAAAGGGTGATGCTAAAGCTTGGTACAATACTCTTGCTCCTCGTTGTGTGCGTAGTCCCCAGGATATGATTTATTACTTCTCTAAAAAATACTTTCCTGCTCATAAGAAACAAGCTGCCTTACAGGAAATATTTAACTTTGTTCAAATTAAAGAAGAGAGTCTCCCACAAGCTGGGGAGGCTTTGCCAATTACTTAATGCTTTGCCTAATCATCCTCTTAAGAAAAATGTAATACTTGATATCTTCTATAATGGACTAACCGATGCTTCTAGGGACTTCCTAGATAGTTGTGCTGGTTGTGTTTTCAGGGAACGAACTGTTGGACAAGCTGAAGAATTATTGAATAATATATTGAAAAATTATGATGATTGGACTATTCCTGAACCACCGGCTAAACCCACTCCGAAGAAGAGGGGTATATTATATGTCAGTCCAGAAGATATGCAAGAGGTAAAGAAATCTATGAAGGAAAAAGGAATTAAAGCTGACGATGTTAAAAATTTACCTCCTATTGAAGAAATACATGGGCTTAATACACCACCACTGCCTAAGGTGGCAGAGGTAAATTCTCTAATGAATTTCAATGATAATGACAATCCTCACAATATGCACCCTAGCCAATGCCTTTATGAGTTTGAAAACTATATTAGAAAACAAGATCACTTCAATGCAAATGTTATGAAACAATTAAAATACAATTCTGATATGATCGCTCGCTTGAGTTACTTGTTATTTAGAATCTCAAATGATGGTAGAGGTGTTGGAAAACATGCTTCTATGGTTCAAACTCAATTAGAACAAGTTGCTAAATCACAAAGAGAATTGCTTGATGAAATGAATAATAATATACATGACTTTGCTGTTAGAGTTGCAACTAGAGGAGGTAAAATATCTCAGGAACTACTTTATCCTAATGGACACCCTAAAAGAATTGAAGAAGATTCACAAAGAGTTAACACTGATGCACCTAGTCCTTCTAGAAAGAAATAGAAGAAGAAAAATGATAGGACTATGCATACTTCAAGTGAACCTTAAATAGAAAAACCTCCTGATAATGATAATGAAACTTCTATCTCTGATGCTGAAACTCAATCTGGTAATGAACACTCACCTAGTGATAATCAAAAAAGAGAATGATGAGGTTCATGAAGACTCTCAACAAAATGAAAAAGAACCAGACAATGATGTTGAGATAGAACCACCTGTTGATCTTGGTAACCCACAACCTAAGAATAAAAGTTATGGTAAAAGACACTTCATTGCTAGAAAACACGGCAAAGAAAGAGAACCGTGGGTTCAAATCCTATGCCTTTTCCACCAAAATCAACCAAAAAGAAAGATGATGAAGAATTTGGACGCTTTGCTGAAATGTTGAGGCCGGTCTTTTTGCGTACTCGCTTGACTGATATCCTTAAATGCCTCCTTATGCAAAGTATATGAAAGACATCATCACACATAAGAGATAAATACCGGAAGCTGAAATCTCCACTATGCTTGTTAATTATACTTTTAAGGATGGAGTACCTAAAGAACTTGGAGATCCAGGAATACCAACTATACCTTGCTCTATCAAAAAGAATTATGTGAAAACTGCTTTGTGTGATTTAGGAGCTGGTGTTAGTGTTATGCCTTTCTCTTTATATAGAAGACTTGACTTGAATAAACTCACATGTACTGAAATATCTTTGCAAATGGCTAACAAATCTACTGCCATACCTATTAGTATTTGTGAGGATGTGTCCGTTGTTGTTGCTAATGTCACTATTTTGACTAACTTTGTTATACTTGAGATGCCCGAGGACGACAACATGTCGATTATCCTTAGTAGACCCTTCTTGAATACTACAGGGGCTGTTATTGATTGCAATAAAAGCAAGGTCACTTTTGGTGTCAATGGTAATGAGCATACGGTGCACTTTCCGAAAAACAATTCCAAGTGAATGGTATTAATGTTATTGAAAAATCTCCGACAATCACTATTGGAAGTTTTCAAATACCTCTACCTACTGTTGAAAAGAAATATGAAATGCTTATTGTTGGGGACATCCTTATCCCCATTGAGGTAACTTAGTGATTTACGAAGGTTCTTCGGTTTCATGCTAATCGAAAGTGGTTGTTAATAAGACCTGATCAACCTTATTAACAGATCATTTTTGAGCGGTATGAAGTTGATGAATTTAGTAAGCGCTAACTTCCGTCCCTACTTTTTGTTTTCTGTTTTTATTAGTTAAATAAAATAAAATAAAATGTCATGTTTTGTCTGTTTTCTAAATTTCCCGTGCAATAAAAAAATGACCAAAAAATAAAAGTTCTCTGAATGCCCTGAAAATTTAATACGATTTTTTCTGAATATTTCTGAATTTCTGGTGCAAATAATATCGGAGGGAGGTGCACCAGGTGGGCACAACCCACCTGGGCACGCCAGGACCCCCAGGCCCGCCCTGGTGGGTTGTGGTCCCCACGTGGGCCTCCTCACTTATTTCTTCATCCCACATCATCACTTACCTCCAGAAAAAATCTCCATAGCTCTCTCTCCCATGTTCTTGCCCTCAAACCCGCGGATCTCAATCTCTTTGCTCGAAGCTCCATTTTCGAAACTGTTTCGGGGGATTGTTGCTTGGTATGTGACTCCACCATTTGTCCAATTAGTTTTTGTTTTATTGGTTTATATTTCAAATAATTAGCTACTCTTGGTGCTGTTGTAGATGTGCTTGCATGTTAAATTCTTAGAGTTCTAAGTAGTTTGAATGCTTGCTATGGCCTCTATGTATCCCTATGAGTAGTTGGTATCAATTTTGTGAAGTTTTGTTGAGAAATTTTTGTGGGCTAATAAATTTCAGAATTTTGTTCATAGGAAAACCATGAATATCTTTAGGAAGTTGATAACCCACAAGTATAGGGATCGCAACAATTTTCGAGGGTAGAGTATTCAACCCAAATTTATAGATTCGACACAAGGGGAGCTAAAGAATATTTGAAGGTATTAGCAGCTGAGTTGTCAATTCAACCACACCTGGAGATTAATTATCTGCAGCAAAGTGATCAGTAGCAAAGTAGTATGCTAGTTTTGATAATAGTAGCAGCAGTAACGGTAACGGTAACAGTCATTATAATATTTAAGAGTTATTGTCGGCATGGTTAGTTATAATGTTGGCTGAAAACCTGGGTGCTGTTTAAGCTTATTTATGCAAAGAAGAGCAAAAGAGTTTGTAAAAGTTTTTCTTTTTCACTTTCAGTTTATCAACTGAATTGCTTGAGGACAAGCAAAGGTTTAAGCTTGGGGGAGTTGATACGTCTCCAACGTATCTACTTTTCCTAACGCTTTTCCTCTTGTTTTGGACTCTAATTTGCATGATTTGAATGAAACTAACCCCGGACTGACGCTGTTTTCAGCAGAACTACCATGGTGTTGTTTTTGTGCAGAAATAAAAGTCCTCGGAATGGAACGAAACTTTGCGAGGAATTTTTATTTAATAAATATGAATTTTTGGAGCCAAGACCTGCCGGAGAGGGGCACCTAGTTGGGCACAACCCACCAGGGCGCGCCCCCTCTCTTGGCGCGCCTAGGTGGGTTGTCCCCACCTGGTGGCCCCGCTGACCCTGATTCTGACATTATAAATTCCTATTTTTCCAGAAAAAATAAGGGAGAAAGAATTATCGCGATCCACGAGACGGAGCCGCCGCTAAGCCCTGTTCTTCCTCGGGAGGGCAGATCTGGAGTCCGTTTGGGGCTCCGGAGAGGGGGATCTTTGTTCTTCATCATCACCAACCCTTCTCCATCACCAATTCCATGATGCTCCCCACCGGGAGTGAGTAATTCCTTCATAGGCTCACTGGTCGGTGAGGAGTTGGATGAGATTCATCATGTAATCGAGTTAGTTTTGTTAGGGATTGATCCCTAGTATCCACTATGTTCTTAGATTGATGTTGCTATGACTTTGCCATGCTTAATGCTTGTCACTTTGGGCCCGGGTGCCATGATTTAAGATATGAACCGTTTATGTTATCATCATTATATTCATGTTCTAGATCCGATCTTGCAAGTTATAGTCACCTACTACGTGTTATGATCCGGCAACCCCGGAGTGACAATAACCGGGACCACTCCTGGTGATGACCGTAGTTTGAGGAGTTCATGTATTCACTATGTGTTAATGCTTTGTTCCGGTTCTCTATTAAAAGGAGGCCTTAAGATCCCCTAGTTTCCAATATTGACCCCGCTGCCATGGGAGGGTAGGACAAAAGATGTCATGCAAGTTCTTTCCATAAGCACGTATGACTATTTACGGAATACATGCCTACATTATATTGACGAGCTGGATCTAGTTCCATATCGCCCTAGGTTATAAATGTCTCATGATGAGTATCATCCAACAAGTCACCGATCCAATGCCTATGAATTTATCTTATATTGTTTCTACTAAGTTACTACTGCTATCATCACTGTTACATTTGCTACAAAATTACTGCTACCACTGTTACTGTTACCGTTGCTGCTGTCACTACTATCAAAACTATCAAACTACTTTGCTATTGATCACTTTGCTGCAGATAATTAATCTCCAGGTGTGGTTGAATTGACAACTCAGCTGCTAATACCTTCATATTCTTTGGCTCCCCTTGTGTCGAATCTATAAATTTGGGTTGAATACTCTACCCTCGAAAACTGTTGCGATCCCTTATATTTGTGGATTATCAGCATCCCCCATCAACTTCAGAGTCTTGGGTGCTGGTGCAACATCTTCCTCATCAGATGAATGCTTCTCAAATTCGGCCATAGGATCTACAAGCTTGCACCATCTTCCTCTTTTTCTTTCCTTCTTTTCCTTTTTAGCATCACTTGCTGGCTGGGCCTTCTCTTGAGTAGATGCTCTCACTTTTGACATAGGCTTCCTCTGAGCAGGAGCCTTCTTCTTCATCCTTGGCTTGATGCCAGCAGCATCAGCAGCAACTTGCTCTTTCTTGATCAACTTCTCCTTGGAAGTGACCTCTTCATCAACAATGTAGTCCTCATCTTCAGAATCTAAATTTCTCTTCCTCCTCTGCCTAGTAGCAGCCTTAGGCAGGTTGCTTGGGGTGCTTATGCTACCCTCATCATAGCTTCCAGAGGGACTAGTGCCCTCACTTAAGTTAACCTATTCCTTAGATCTGTTCTGGCTGTCACTCTGGTCTGACATGGCTGAAATTGCAAGCTGACCCTGAAAGCTGTCACTGTGAATAGATATAGTGGAGATAGAGTGGATGAGCATCACAAAGTGCAAAGATTTTGCAAAACAATTGAGTCAAAAACTTAGTTTTAGTTTTCAACAGAAAGCATTTTGGAGCTACCGATTTGTTATACTCGGTGACACCGAAGCCATATTAGAGTCTAAACTAGCGGAATCGGTCAGACTGAGACACAGTTCGGTGACCCTGAGATTGCTAGGGTTTCACTGAGAATCGAACTCGGTCACACCGATTTGTAAGTTTCGTTCAGACCAAAAATCACAAGTGCAATGGCGTAGGCCAAATCGGTGAGGCCGATTTCTACAACTCGGTCAGTCCGAGATGAATTTTGCGGAAACCTAACCCTAAATTTTCGAATCAAAACTAATCTAAAGGATCTTTTTGCTGGATTGAACAATCTCAAACGTGGCAAGAATCATGGCATTGTCTTTGTGCTAAGAATCGGAGTGAGAAAGCACAAAGGATCAAACTCATACCCTAACTTGGGGATGAGCGTGCTACGGCGAAAACGGCAACGGAGATATCCGTTGACGGCGGCGGAGACCAGCGGCAGGGGGTCGCTAGCGTTGAGGAGATGACCCGGAGACCTCGAGTAGGCAGAGCTGGATATGCGTGGGCGAAGGGTTTCGGAGAAATTTCCAAAATTTGACCCCTGGGTATATATATCCAGACCCTGTTGGTGTGACCGAGTGGAACGGCTCGGTGGCACCGAGATGCAGAATCGCAAGCGGTTACTACAAGTCGGTGTGACCGAACTGTTCAAATCGGTTGCACCGAGATTGAAACCTAGATCAACTCAATGAACTCGGTATGACCGGAATGAATCGGTTAGACCGAAATACACTAAGAGGTTTTGGAAGTTTAAGTCTATGACAAATCGGTGGCTCCGAGTGCTCCTCACCCAGAGGGTTCAAATCTGACTTGATAAAACTTTGTGATGTAGCATGAATAGAGTTTGAGATGAGAAAAGCATAGATAGCTAGAGGGAGTTCTTAGGCATTCGTGTCCATCCATTTGGCAAAACAAAAGACCAAACAATCAAAGCAACAAATGGATGTCCTTGAATGAGAAAAATATGCACCCATCATGCTCACTCAATAAGATGGCAAATGAAATATGTGGCAAAGCATGCACAAATACTCTAGCATCTATCAAGCAATTGGCGATGACTAGGTCATGTATATATGAGTATATTAACCGAGGAGTCAAATGAGAACATTTGATCGTAGGTCATACTCATCGTTTAAGCCCAAGCGGGGTTACCACTTTTACATAAAGCATCATTGTGTTCACATCATTAGAGTTGCTTTAGCTCAATTCTTAGAGTAAAGCTCCCCCTAGATGTGATATCCCCCCTAAGAGGGATGAACTAACCTTGGGTTTTGTCGATGATGACTTCATGTAGGTGCTCAATGTTGATGTAGATCATTTGGAGCAATCCATTGGAGTGAGTTGCACTTTCAATACCTACATGGGTTAGTCCCACAAGGAACATACAAGGATATCCATAGACATAGAGTGAAGTACACATAAGATGATGTCCACTACAACAGGATGCTGCTAACGTGACACTACGATCAGAGACCCTTCGACGAAACTGTGTGCGATGCCATAATCGCAATAAAATAACTGTCAAAAAAGGTGCAAAACATTTGCGATGGAGGATGCATCAAACACGGTTCAAATTTTAGTTGCGTGTGCGATGCAGGGCATACGGTTCAGCTCAATTAACTGTTTGTGATGAGGAGGAACAAAAGAAACGGGCAGCCAGATGAAGGTGTGTGCGATATACAGCATACGGTTCACTCGGATGAACTATTTGTGATTAGGCAACACAAAAGAAACGGTCAACCAGATGAAGGTGTGTGTGATATACGGCATGCGGTTCACTCGGATGAACTGTTTGCATTGAGACATGAGAACAGAAACGGTTCAACTTAACAAGATGTGTGTGATACGTGGCAAACATGTCTGTAATTAGAAATGCGTGCGAAGACCGATAATAACACAGACGGTTGCGGCTAATAAGACGTATGTGATATACTCTGTCTACACAACATCTATTGGCCATTGGGGGACGGGCGGTCATCCGGATACGCCATAAGGATGCGAAGAGGCATCCTATCAGCAAGGACTAGCTATTACACCAGTAGCTCATGTAAGAAAACTCTCAAGTTAAGTGTGCTCAGGCTGGAGCAGCCATGAGATGGGTGATTGGATGGGAAGTTGTGTTGATGTTAAAATAACTGGTAGGATGGGTCGTATCAGTCATATCTATCAAATTAAATGACTGATACGACCCATCCCATGAGTTAATTTAACCTCGAGGTCCTTGTTTTTTTATTTTTTATTTTTTAACACATGTTAAAGAAGGTCTACCGCATTACTTTTTGACAATGTGCGATACGTGGCATACAGTTGATCCATCCGACCTGTAAGTGATGGAATAGGCCGTGTGTGTTGTGAGCAAACGCTTGCTAGTATTCAACCATTTGGGATTGATGAATTCATCACCGACGGGTTCCCTAGTGTGGTCCGTGTTCATCTGATCATCATCTACCTCTTGTGCTAGCTCGGTGTTCCTTCTATGCTAAGTTTCCATTAATTGATGGCGTTTTATGAACACGCCACCGTTTCCCGCCATTTCCTCACCTGTTTCCCGCCACCCTGCTATATTGCGCATAGGGGGCGCGCGACGCACGGAGGCGACAAGCGCAGCCTGTAGCACATCCACCTTTTCCAAGCATGCCAACCCACCAAAGCGCCGCCTCTGCCATCAACCTCGTCGACGAGGAAAACGAGTAGGCGCCACGGCCCGTCGAGGCCGAGGCACTCCCCGGCAACGCGATTGATGACACCGTGATGCGCGTCATCGCCAGGGTTGAGCAGACCTTTGGCGCATGGCGCTTGAGCGCCGCGGATCAAGATAGGCATGTCAGCGCCGACAGGCTGCAGCTCGCTGCACAATATGATCGATGGCGCGCCGCAGAGCAAGCTAGGCGCGTCCGCGCTGATAGGCTGCGGCTCGCCGCACGGCGAGACCGTTGGAGCGCCGCAGAGCAAGAGGCGCGGTGCGCCGCACAGCAAGAGCGGATCCATCGGCGCTTGCCTGCTCATGACACGGCGTCGCAGCTGGGTACACATCCCGTCAGTACCCTCACTCCTTGCCAGGAGTGGGCAGAGGCCCTCAGCGCCGTACTTGCACCAGAGGCCGGCCGCGCCGTACTTGCACCGGACGCCTGCTGCGCCGTTCGCATGGGTGCCGCCGTTCGCCTTGTCCGCGGCCCGCTGGATGCCAACGCGCTGGTCCGTAGGCTCGACCGCCTCCTTGGCCTAGGTGTCTACCTGGGCGTAGTAGAGGAACATGGACGTCACATCCTCGAGTTGGTGATCTCCGATGAAATAGCCAACTTGGAGCTCGAGATCGCGCTCCAGATGTACCGCGAGCGTGTCGACCGCTTGGACGATCGCCTGCACGAGTTCAGGCAGAGCCAAGAGCTACCCTAGGCAAGGGCTGCTGGTCATGGTCTCATGGACGCGTTTTATTTTGAAAAGTCGTTTCGACGTGGATAGCTATGTATTCACAGCAATCATAGTATTGCTCTGTTTCAATGTGTGTACTCTGTTTTCCATTCTTATATGTTCTGTTTCAATATGTGTATATACGCTTTCCATTCTGTATATGTGGATGATAACAACTAGATTCAAAATAGTATACAAAAGCAGATAGAAAATGGAATTCATAATATATTAATTGTTCATTAGTTCATCACTATATATATACATATATATATATATAATATCATCACATATACGTGATGATACTTAACTACTAGGTACAATGCATAAAATTGAAAACGAACAATACTAAAACTAATAATCCCTCCTGGGGCCAGTATTCTGGTAGCCCCTCGCCAGCAGCTCCCTGGTGCGCGGCGTCTTCCCAGTGCGGAGGCAGTACTCCGACTCCTCCGCTTCGCAGCGCTTGACGTACCGATCTACCTCTTGCTGGTGGACGCGCGTGGTTGATCTTGCCATTTCGTTGGGCGCCCACCGGAGCTCCTTGTTGGTGGCACGCTGGAGCTTATCAGCCCATCTCCACGCAGCGACGAGGCGCCGAGCGCCTATGACCTTCCTCGCAAAGTACCCGTCTTCGTACACCTCCTCAGCACGATGATGTGCCCACACCCAAAGCTTCGCCGCCTCCTATTTCCAGGTGGCATCACGGGCTTCACAGGACGCCTGGTACCTGGCTTCCTCCTCCGCCATCTCCTTCTTGAACGCCACTTGCCTGGCTTTCTCAGCCGGCGGCAGCGACTTCCACAGACAAAGATTGTACTGGCCCGAAAACCAATCCAAAGTTGGTGGGTCCGGCGCAACCTCGTCAGGCGGCGCGTAGGGGTCCTCGTCGCTGCTAATCGAGTGAGCGTCCTTGGGGGGCGGCGACTCCTCGTCGACGCATGGGCAGACCGGCGGCACCATGGCAGAGATTTGAGAGAGAGAGAGAGAGGGCGAGCGAGGGGAGGATGTAGATGAGAATGCAGGCGGGACGACGTGAGCAAGGTAGTATTTATTGGCGGCCGGAATCTAGATCAACGGGGACAGTACACACGCCGGGCGCCGAAATTTACGAGTACTGTAGTTTGAATTACACACGATTCCCGCAGCAAAATCCGTGTGTGAACATAATAGCTAACGGTTTCCAATACAGAACCGTGTCTGATTAATGATCCCCACCAATCACCTACCAAACCTCGAGCTGCGAGATAGAGTGCCAATCGAGTGGGGGCCGGTTTTCTTGCCAGATCTTTACATTTTCTTTTTTGAACACCAGATATTTACATCGTCTGATGATTTTTAACTCGCACACAAGTACACAATAATATGATTTTCAAACCGTTTTGGTTAGACGTTGCATGTAGATGTATTTCAAATTCGAATTACAGTCATTAAATGGTTAGAAAATCACTTACATGTCTTTAAAAGGTCAAATGACCCGTGAAATTTTCCAAATTTTCACTTGACAGTTGTATTAGTGCACGTTAAACATAGGAAAAAATTTGAACGCCGTAAGAGGAAGCTATCTCCCGTTCGTCATCAAACATGCATTGTTCCCTCTCGGAACCACGAACCTTGTAGTGAGTTGCTCCGGTTTGTGAGGGGTGTGTGTCCAAACTTTTGTCAAACAGGCCAATTTTTTACCACATCATCTTGGTGGCATGGCATTAAATCAAGCAAGGTTTCATGTTTTTTTGATCATTTTTTATTTTTTGGAATTAAAATGCCATGGCATGCACTCCATGCATGTGCCCATGCCTTGAGACCAATATGCTTGAAAATTCCTTTTAATTTACTACACATGGAATGAACTCACACACAAGTACACAAAAATATGATTTTTCAAACCGTTATGGTTAGGCGTTGCATGTAGATGTAGTTCAAATTTGAATTACGGTCATTAAATGGTTAGAAAATCACTTAAATGTCTTTAAAAGGTCAAATGACCGCTAAAATTTTCCAAATTTTCACATGACAGTTGTATTAGTGAACGTTAAATGTAGGAAAAAAATTTGAAGGCCGTATGAGGAAGCTATCTCCCGTTCGTCATCAAACATGCATTGTTCCCTCTCGGAACCACGAACCTTGTAGTGAGTTGCTCCGGTTTGTGAGGGGTGTGTGTCCAAACTTTCGTCAAACAGGCCAATTTTTTTACCACATCATCTTGGTGGCATGGCATTAAATCAAGCAAGGTTTCATGTTTTTTTGATCATTTTTTATTTTTGGAATTAAAATGGCATGGCATGCACTCCATGCATGTGCCCATGCCTTGAGACCAATATGTTTGAAAATTCCTTTTAATTTACTACACATGGAATGAACTCACACACAAGTACACAAAAATATGATTTTTCAAACCGTTATGGTTAGGTGTTGCATGTAGATGTAGTTCAAATTTGAATTACGGTCATTAAATGGTTAGAAAATCACTTAAATGTCTTTAAAAGGTCAAATGACCCCTAAAATTTTCCAAATTTTCACATGACAGTTGTATTAGTGAACGTTAAATGTAGGAAAAAATTTGAAGGCCGTATGAGGAAGCTATCTCCCGTTCGTCATCAAACATGCATTGTTCCCTCTCGAAACCACGAACATTGTAGTGAGTTGCTCCGGTTTGTGAGGGGTGTGTGTCCAAACTTTTGTCAAACAGGCCAATTTTTTTACCACATCATCTTGGTGGCATGGCATTAAATCAAGCAAGGTTTCATGTTTTTTGATCATTTTTTAATTTTTTGGAATTAAAATTCCATGGCATGCACTCCATGCATGTGCCCATGCCTTGAGACCAATATGTTTGAAAATTCCTCCTAATTTACTGCACATGGAATTAACTCACACACAAGTACACAAAAATATGATTTTTCAAACCGTTATGGTTAGGCATTGCATGTAGATGTAGTTCAAATTTGAATTACGGTCATTAAATGGTTAGAAAATCACTTAAATGTCTTTAAAAGGTCAAATGACCCCTGAAATTTACCAAATTTTCACATGACAGTTGTATTAGTGCACGTTAAATGTAGGAAAAAATTTGAAGGCCGTAAGAGGAAGCTATCTCCCGTTCGTCATCAAACATGCATTGTTTCCTCTCGGAACCACGAACCTTGTAGTGAGTTGCTCCGGTTTGTGAGGGGTGTGTGTCCAAACGTTCGTCAAACATGCCAATTTCTTTACCACATCATCTTGGTGGCAAGACATTAAATCAAGCAAGGTTTCATGTTTTTCTGATCATTTTTTTATATTTTGGAATTAAAATGCCATGGCACTCCATGCATGTGCCCATGCCTTGAGACCAATATGTTTGAAAATTCCTTCTAATTTACTACATATGGAATTAACTCGCACACAAGTACACACAAATATGATTTTTCAAACCGTTATGGTTAGGCGTTGCATGTAGATGTAGTTCAAATTTGAATTATGGTCATTAAATGGTTAGAAAATCACTTAAATGTCTTTAAAAGGTCAAATGACCCATGAAATTTTCCAAATTTTCACATGACATTCGTATTAGTGCATGTTAGACATCGGAAAAAATTTGAAGGCCGTATGAGGAAGCTATCTCCTGTTCGTCATCAAACATGCATTGTTCCCTCTCAAAACCACGAACCTTCTAGCGAGTTGCTCCGGTTTGTGAGGGGGGGTGTCCAAACGTTCGTCAAACATGCCAATTTCTTTACCACATCATCTTGGTGGCATGACATTAAATCAAGCAAGGTTTCATGTTTTTCTGATCATTTTTTTATTTTTTGGAATTAAAATGCCATGGCACTCCATGCATGTGCCCATGCCTTGAGATCAATATGTTTGAAAATTCCTTCTAATTTACTGCACATGGAATTAACTCGCACACAAGTACACAAAAATATGATTTTTCAAACCGTTATGGTTAGGCGTTGCATGTAGATGTAGTTCAAATTTGAATTACGGTCATTAAATGGTTAGAAAATCACTTAAATGTCTTCAAAAGGTCAAATGACCCCTGAAATTTTCCAAATTTTCACATGATAGTTGTATTAGTGCACGTTAAACATAGGAAAAAATATGAAGGCCGTAAGAGGAAGCTATCTCCCGTTCATCATCAAACATGCATTGTTCCCTCTCGGAACCAAGAACCTTTTAGCGAGTTGCTCCGGTTTGTGAGGGGTGTGTGTCCAAACGTTCGTCAAACATGCCAATTTCTTTATCACGTCATCTTGGTGGCATGACATTACATCAACCAAGGTTTCATGTTTTTCTGATCATTTTGTATTTTTTGGAATTAAAATGCCATGTAACTCCATGCATACGTATGCATGTGTCCATGTCGTGAGACCAATATGTTTGAAAATTCCTGCTAATTTACTGCACATGGAATTAACTCACACACAAGTACATAGATATTATTTTTCAAACCGTTTTCGTTAGGCGTTGCATGCAGATGTAGTTCAAATTTGAATTATGGTCATTAAATGGTTAGAAAATCACTTAAAATGTCTTTAAAATGTCAAATGACCCCTAGAATTTTCCAAAATTTCACATTACAGTTGTACTAGTGCACGTTAGATGTAGAAAAAAATTGAAGGCCGTAAGAGGAAGCTATCTCCCGTTCGTCATCAAACATGCATTGTTCCCTCTCGGAACCACGAGCCTTCTAGTGAGTTGCTCCGGTTTGTGAGGGGTGTCTGTCCAAACTTTCATCAAACATGCCAATTTCTTTACCACATCATCTTGGTGGCATGACATTACATCAACCAAGGTTTCATGTGTTTCCGTTTTTTTTGGAATTAAAATGCCATGTCACTCCATGCATACATATGCATGCATGTGTCCATGTCGTGAGACAAATATGTTTGAAAATTCCTTCTAGTTTACTGCACATGGAATTAACTAACACACAAGTACACAAATATGATTTTTCAAACCGTTTTGGTTAGGCATTGCATGTAGATGTAGTTCAAATTTGAATTACGGTCATTAAATGGCTAGAAAATCACTTAAATGTCTTTAAAAGGTCAAATGACCCCTAGAATTTTCAAAAATTTCACATTACAGTTGTAGTAGTGCACGTGAGACATAGAAAAAAAACAAGGCCGCAAGAGGAAGCTATCTCCCGTTCGTCATCAAACATGCATTGTTCCCTCTTGGAACCACGAGCCTTCTAGTCAGTTGCTCCGGTTTGTGACGGTGTGTGTCCAAACTTTTCGTCAAACATGCCAATTTTTTACCACATCATGTTGGTGGCATGACATTACATCAACCAAGGTTTCATGTGTTTCTGATTTTTTTATTTTTTGGAATTAAAATGCCATATCACTCCATGCTTAATTGTGTCATAGCCGTTAGACCAATATGTTTGAAAATTCCTTCCAATTTACTGCACATGGAATTAAATCGCACACAAGTACACGAAATATGAGTTTTCAAACCGTTATGGTTAGCTGTTGCATGTACATGTAGTTGAAATTTCAATTACGCTCATTAAATGGCTAGAAAATCACTTAAATGTCTTAAAAGGTCAAATGACCCCTGAAATTTTCCAAAATTTGACATGATAGTTGTATTAGTACTACAAAATTTCTCGTTCATTTAAAACACCATGTGTTGGCACTTTACTCCAAATTCGTCTTTCACAGCTAATAAAAAATTTCTACAACATCACACACAGTTGTTTTCTAGGAACCGCTTGCGATGAAAATATCTTGGTCTATTTAAGTCTCCATCCTTAAGCTTCGCTAGCTCGTCTGCTCTAGTGCCGGCAACCCCCGAATCCCCGAATCCCGATCCCCATTCCCGCACCCCCTTCTTGCAAAGATGACGTCGTGGAAACGCTTCGTGAAGGCCCGTACTATGGCCGCGTCCTCCCCGAGCGCGGCCACCTACGCCAAGAGTGCTGCCGCATCCGCATTGTGAGCGGTCGCTTCCGCCGAGAGGGTGTCCGCGGCAGCCGACAGGGCAGCAGCAGCAGCCGAGACGGCTGCAGCTGCTGCTGCGACGGCGGCTACAAACGCCGAGAGCGCTCGAGCTGCCGTCCGTGCCGCTGATGTCGCCCTGGCCTGGGTCGAGGCCATCCATGCCAAGATCGAGGATGCACACGACAAGATATTCTAGGCCACCTCGGACTCCAGCATGCAACCCACGTCTGAAAAGGCGGCGATGGCCATGGAGCACTTGCTTCCTCATTAGGTCGCCGAGCGGGAGTTGGAGATGCAGGAGGTGGCGGAGATCGAGGAGCGCCGGGAGGAGGAGTTGCGCGTGGCCGAGGTCAAGGTAGAGAAGAGTCCGTCCGTCGAGGAATCGGCGATCGAGTACCAACTCGAGCTCTTGCGCAGCCACTAATACGAGTACTACAACCTTGAGGGCGGCGCCGAGGACGAGGACGAGGACGCGGTCGACTTCAGCAGGGGGGACGCGAAGTCCACCAACAGTGGCATGTCGCCAGGACAATTCATCGACGTCTCATCTCACACCGGCGGTGCATAGGCCGGCGTGGCGGCGGATTTGTTAAAATTATTCGTACTTAGGCTTTGTTTTTAATGCTGGTCTTTTGTTAGAGCAATGTTTAGGTCAACTGGCTCTGTTTAATTACTAAAATTGCTCGATTCAGTAAGTGTGGTCTGTCTGCTGTACACTCTTTTGTGTGCCCAAATTAGCAAGCGATGTTAAATTATGCAATGACGTACCCGAGGAAATTTCCACCAAAATTTGAATTATCAAACTCATCCCATGCGCGTAAAGCAGAAGAATCATTTGCGATGCACACAATCGTTCAAAGTGAATGGTCCGGCGGCACCGCGCGCAAAGTTTGCCTCCACATTTCCAAAATTTTGGCCTACCGCCAAAATATCTACCCACCCCCCTTTCCCCCTTCCCCACCCCCTTTTCTCCCCGACCACAAGTGACATTTCCCCTGTTTCCTCCTTCCTTCCTTCCTTGCTAAGCTATAGCCGCTTCCTTGCTCTCGCCGTCTCGCATCCTACCGCCGGGGTCGCCACGGTCTTCTCAAAGACCTCTCCAGCGGTTCCTCCTCCGGCGACTACTCGGGTATGCCTCTCTTCTCTCTCTCGGGCTATGACTTGGAATGAAGGATTTTTACCCAGCGGTCGATTTGAGTCATTTCTTCCTCTTGTAGCTCCCTAGGACCATCAGTGGCAACGAGTGGAGCGGGGTGGCTGAAGAACTATCTGCTCGTTGTCACCATTAATCTCCATGCGTGAAGCTAGTTGCGTTTGATTCTGTGGATAGTGGGAGGAAGTTTCTGGCATGTGCAGAGAAGGTTAGACTCTCTTTCGTTGTGAAAAATCATTTGTTAGATGTGATTCAGACACTGTCACGGTCCCAACCCATTCATACCACACCTTCAACCAAACGCATCCTAAGACAGTGTCACAGTTTGTACCTAGTATCTTAAATTGTTGCCATCTCATCAGCGGTGCAATTAGAAAATTATTTGGCACTGCTTCAGCAGTTTGTGAAGACAACTTTGGTCCAGACATCCGAGAAGCCAAGAAGTAAAATACTAAATCTTTATGGCACGAAGGAACTGGGCATCGGAGCAACTACGGGCTCCGGAGTCCGGGTCCCTGATTTTTTTTCGCTGCATCGGCTCGCTAGTGCAGGGCACCGGTGCGAGATGTAGCAACAGCTGTCTTTACCCTAGTTTTGGCATACATAGTGGACGGCCTTAGTGCTATTAGTTCTATGTTACTAAATTTGTGCATGTACACACATGTTAGTATCAATTTGATGTCATCCAAACACTGTCGCTATGCTGTTGCAGTTATATTTACCTTCCTCATAAAATGTTCAATTTGTTATTTATTGTACATGAGTAAGAACTTGTAGCGTCGTTGTACTTAATTATAGCTTCTGATGTTCCAGATTGGTTGTTGTCTCAATACCAATTATTTCATTTGCACATTGATCTTTTTTAGAAGATATGTCATAATTAACATGTTTCTTCAGTTTTTGAAAATAAGCATTGGTGATTTTCTATGTTGCTATAAACCCATTTCCCCTACAATTGTTACTGATCTAGTTTTAAATAGTATAGGATGAACGAAAGTGTTCTTACTTGGAGTGGGTTGATCAAGAGTGGCCACAATCTTTGAAGATGTGCCTAGCGAAGCTCTGGAGCATGTATGAGGAAGAGAACACACGTAGGCTTAGAGAAACTGTTGTCAACGCTGAAGCATATTTCAAGATGCGGGATAAAAAGTTGAAGGTGGAGAATGAGCTTAGATTTTTTAAATCAGACTTTGCTAAGATGGTGTTGGCGAAGGAGGAGGCACTTTCCCAGTTGGCCCGTGCAAACGGGTTCTTACTGAACTGAAAGCAGAGGTGGATAAGATGAGCCTGGATGATCTTGATTAGGGAAATGAATATATTGTTCTTATGAAGTTGAACTAGCTATATGTTGTAATGTGCTGTTTTCATGTAGCTACCGTAATGTGATGTTATAATATATTTATGTGCCTGATATGAAATTGGCAAACAGTTGTTCGATATGAAATGTGAATTTGCGTAATACTGGAATTATTAATTGTAAACTAATAAACCTGCTAAATGTGTCATGGACCTTTGCAAACGGTTCTAGCAGTAAAAGCGCTTGCGATGGATAGCCCAATGCCACACAGTTTTTTTCATCAAATTGTGTGTGATATAGTTGATAAAAGCAAACAGTTAACCAAGACAGACTGTGTGTGATAGTTACACCTTTCACACATGAGCCTACACATAGAACTGTGTGGGATGTACGTCCGAACGGAAATGTTTTCCCTGGATTGACTGTGTGGGATGTACATAAGAACGGAAACGTATTCCTTGGCTTGACTGTGTGTGATATACATACGAACGGAAATGTTTTTCTGGGATTCACCGTGTGGGATGTACATACCTACGGAAATGTTTTTCTCGGATTATCGTGTGGGATGTACATGCCTACGGAAATGATTTTCTGGGATTCACCGTGTGCGATGTACATACCTACGGAAATGATTTTCTGGGACTCACCATGTGGGATGTACATACCTATGGAAATGATTGGGTTTTGACGCCTCGCCCGATCGCACACGGCCCCAGCCTGGGTCCCAGGAGGGTGTGACGCCCCCAATTCCACCGCACACTAATCATACACGCAAATGTGTACGATCAAGATCACGGACTCACGGGAAGATATCACAACACAACTCTAGACACAAATTGAAATAATACAAGCTTCATATTACAAGCCAGGGGCCTCGAGGGCTCGAATACAAGCTCGATACACAAGCATCACCGGAAGCAACAATATCTGAGTATAGACATAAAGTTAGACAAGACTACCTTAAGAAGGCTAGCACAAAAGCAACAATGATCGCAGAGGCAAGGTCTCCTGCCTGGGACCTCCTAACTACTCCTGGTCATCGGCGGTCTTCACGTAGTAGTATCCGTCGATGGTGGCATCTTGCTCCAGGGATCCACCATCTGGTTGCAACAACCGGAAAGAAGGAAGAAGGGGAAAAAGGGGGAGCAAAGCAACCATGAGTACTCATCCAAAGTACTCGCAAGCATCAGATCTATACTAAGTATGCATTGGTATCAAATGTAAGGGCTGTATCTGTGAACTGAACTACAGAATGCCAGAATAGAGGGGATGGCCTAGCCTATCGAAGACTAGCATCTTCAAGCAGCTCCAAGCATCTTGCAGCATATAGAAGAGTAAATAATAGCAGTTTATATTTAACAAACATGTTGTAGCATTAACGCCCAGAGATCCTTCCTCGACTCCCTACGAGAAAGCAATCCGGAGCCACATATCCATCACATGTCTCAAGTAACCAGTTCTAGTTATAATAGATCAGGATACAAGTCTGAACATCCATTACCGTGGACACGATATTCGAATATATAACTTCCCTGCAGGGGTGCACCACGTTACCCAACACGCTTGATTACTCTGGCCGGACACACCTTTCTGGGCTCAATGCCCGGCCTCGGAAGATCAACACGTCGACCTAGGCTCAGTAGAGAGGTCCCCGTCGGTCTACATCCTAAGCACTCCGGGGTCTTGGGCCCATCGCCCGTTGCACTCCGGGTCGTTGTGTGCAGTGTGGATACCAGCACCGCCTCGGATGGCTAGCACGATCCGACCATGCCACAATGCTGAACTGGACGTCTGACAAAGCTTCGGCTTATACTACGACGTCGAGGCCCATATCTATTCTCACGTGGTGGTTAGTGCGTAAAGGCCAGAGGCCAACTCAGAACAAATACCCAAACCTGTTAATGCATTGGGGGCTCGCGGAGACGAGCAGAGACTCACGATAATGTGACCCTGTCGCCCTGTCTCATGGACTTACGGCAAGGGCCCAAACTTCACGGCCGTGCCATGTAGAAAACTCGCGGATGCTCTATGGGCCCGCCCGACTTTCACATCAACTCGCGGGTACCCCTCAGGGCCGACCCGACTTCAACAATGGTCTCAAGTAAAGTCCGGGTAACCGTGTGTCCAAACATCAAGGGGAAGACCCAAGGAATCACCCCCGGTGAATTCCACTCGATGTAATCATCAAGGTGAATGTAAGAGGAACCACCCTCGAGCTTCACACTTGAGGGGCTGCACGATAGAGCCGTATCGGAGTGGTGAAAGAGGAACCACCCTCATTGACCACGACCAAATAGCTACACTACAGAGTTTTCATTGGGAGTGCGTTGTGAGGTCTCACCCCCGACACTCAATAGTAGCTCTGCAGAGTCGAGCAACAAAAGGGGCGTGATGTGATGTGAGGTGTCGCGCTCTGGTCGTCGATCACGTTGATCGAGTCGTTTATGATGATGCAGGGGCAACAAGGACAAGGTGGGGGTCACAGATGGATCACTAACCAACCTATACTAAGCAGTTTAGTATAAGCAGGTAAGGTACAATGAGCAGGTTACAAAAGCAGGCTATGCATCAGAATAGGAGCAATCAATTACAGTAGCAAAATCTAATGCAAGCATGAGAGAATGGAATGGGCGATATCGGGATGATCAAAGGGGGGGCTTGCCTGGAAGCTCTGTTGAAAGGGAAGAAGGGTCGTCGTCGACGTAGTCGATCACAGCGGCATCAGCAGCTGTCACGGGGTCTACCGAAGAGAAGAGGGGGGACAGTAAATACATAGCAAGCATGTGCATAACAGGACAACATGCAGAGCTAGACATGTTCTAACGCGGTGCTACACGATACAGGTGAAGGGGGATACATCCGGGAAAGTTTCCCGAAGTTTGGCATTTTCGGACAGACGAACCGGAGGGGAAAGGTTGCATGTTTGCTATGCTAGGGGAATGCAACAGACGAACGGACCCCGTATTCGGATTCGTCTCGTTGTTCTGAGCAACTTTCATGTATAAAACTTTTTCATCCAAGTTACAGATTATTTTATACGAATTTTAAAAGATTTAAACATTTCTGGATTTATCAAAATTAACATAAATGGAATTATGACGTCAACATTGTATGGGGATGACATCAGCAGTCAATAGACTCGCTGACTAGGTCAAACCTAGCCTGTGGGTCCAGTGGGACCCACATGTCAGCCTCTGTTAGCCTAACAGTGGATTAGACTAACTAAAATGAGGTTAATTAACAGCTGGGCCCCACATGTTAGTGGCAGATTAGATTACTAATTACTTCTAATTATAAATACATTTTAATTAGCTTAATTATGTGGTGGGGCCAGCATGTCAGTGGTACTGGGCTGCCTAGTCAGCAGTTGACTGGGTCAACCTAGTCAACTAGGGCCCATGGAGCCCGCTGGCAGTGACCCAGGGGGTGGCCCCAGGTGTGCCACGTCAGCGGTGGCCGGCGGCTCAACGCTGGCGACGCCAAACGCGGCGGCGCGGCTCGGACCTCGCCGGAAATGCACCAGAGAGGGCTGTTTCGAGCGCGGCCGGGCTCGTTCGGACGCGGGAGGAGCGGCGCATCCAACTGCGGCCTTAGCTCGGGCTGGGGCGGGCTGCAACAACGACGGCGTCGAGCGGGGCGGAAGGCCGAAATGGGCATTGGCTGGGATCGGGCTACGTGGCTCGGCGAGAGCAGCAGACGTGCGCGTTGGGCCCCTGGGAACTCCAGGAGCACAATGCGGCGCTCGGCCGCATGTGACGGCGCCCATGACCACAGCGCCGAGCTCGGCGGCGGCAACGCACTTGGGCGACGGCGGGCGAGCTAGGGGGCGCGCGAGAGCGAATGGAGAGGGGAAGGAGGGGGAGAAGCTCACGGGGCCCTGTAGTTGTGCAAAAGCGAGCTCGGGGATGCCGAAGAGGCTCGGGGTGGAGCGGATCGAAGACGGTCGATGGTGATGACCCGAGACGAAGACGCTGTGGGCGACGGAGATGGGGCTCCTGGCTCCAATCCAGTGTCGCAGAGGGTGAGGTAGACGACGATGGTCCTCCTGGGCTCGTCGGCGTGGCGGGGGAGGGTCGGTGGCCAGGTGCACGACAGCGACCCGGCGACGACCGCGTCGGGCGTGGCTGAATCTGGGTGAGAGAGACGAGATGGGGATTGGGACGAGTGGGGAAAGTGGGGGGAGTGGGGGGAGCAGGGGGAAGGAGCCCGAGGGGGTCGTCCTTATCCCCTCCCGGCATCGGCGCCGGCGAGGTGGTTCGGTGGAGACCGCGCCCCTATAGCGATGCGGTCGCGGGAACAGGACAACCGGTGGGGAGGAAAGGTAGGTGGGCCGGTCTGGTCGGCTGTGGCAGCTGGGCCAAGCGGCCCAGGGTGAGGGGGAAGTTTTTGTTTTGCTTTTTATCTCTCCCTTATCTCTTGTGTTTATTATTTTTAAGCTCAGTTTTGCACTTTCTTTTAGTACCACATGAGTTTTGTTTTGAACAAAACATGGCACATAATTCTAACACAATATACTGAGATGGAACAAAAAGTATGGGGGTCAAAAGGAGTTGTCTAACCATTTTTAGAAATTGAAATGGCCAATTTAAATGTTGCTGGACCAAAAATTAATTCCCAGGGGCTTTTGGGAATTCAAAAGAGGTTGGTTCCAACATGACAAATATCAGGGGATTATTTGCCACACTTTGAACATTTTGGTTTTACTGCTTGAAGAATTAATTTATTTGACTTTATTTTGAAATTGAATTTGAACGGGGATTTGAATCAAGCAAGGATTAGCAACAGTAATGTGATGACAAGGAACCATTAGCAGAGGATTACTGTAGCTTAACTATCCGGGCGTCACAATTCTCCTCCACTACAAGAAATCTCGTCCCGAGATTTAAGGGGTGGAGTAAGGGGGAAAGACTCGGGAAGGACGGAGCTCAACACAAGATAGGTACCTGGGGGATATCTCGCTGAACGTGGCATAGAGGAATCTCTCGAGTTGAAATTCAAGAAAGTCATCGAGAGCAAGGTAAGGAGGAGCAACAAGAAGCTTCAACCGGGTAGGCAATCGTTCGTTGCCTGAAACAGAGGGTGAAAAGGGGTTCAGAGCGATGGGAATAAGTATTGTGTCTGATACCAGAATAGATGATCTCCCGGAAGGTGGCTCGTCATTTTCATACGAAGCCAAACGTGAGAAATGACTTTAGAAAAAGGGGTGTATAGGAGAGTCAGGTTTCGATCATGTGGAACTGTGGGTTATGGGCCCACCATGTGGGTTAAAAGCAGGAAGGCGCTAATCATTTTGCACGGTCATGGAAGCAAGGCAAGTCAGAGGATAGCCTGTCAATTATGTTGGCAACAACGTTGGTACCAAGGGTGAGGGACGAAGAGAACCATTTTCCTGCTCGCAAAGCGAGGCGGACCAATAGGCAAAGTTCTCGTCCATCGGTGGCTACCAGAATGTCATCAACAATAGTAACAAGGTCTTACTGACAGAGTTTGTACACCGAGGTGTATACATAAGCAGATTAGTGTTACTGCTTAGATCAATTTAATCACAAGAAAGGTTAAAAAACAACGGAAGGGAAAGTGTAGACTCGAATCAGTTATTGGTGTTCTCGAGTGTCTAACAACTCAGAACTCGTGGAAAATTGGAATCGGCGAGATATAATAGTTGATGAAGAACTCATAAGAAGTTATGTAGTTCCATGATATTCTCGAGATACCAGAGGGTAGTACTCGAGGGTAGAGCAGAATACAGGTTGGACAAGTGAAATGATCTGCAGAAGACAAGTACTTCAACTTATCCGAGAAATGGGATCAAAGAAGAACAATATGGTTGGAACCAAAGTTGCAAGGGACCAAATGTAGATACAAGATGAACTTATCACAAGGAGATTATTATTATTACAAGAAGCTTCCATGATAAGTCCCACATAAGGTCCATGGGCATGAACACAAAGGTTCAAGGTCGACTCCCACTTCTCTAATGCACAACTTTCCATTCACTTCTCGCATTCGGAGAAGTTGTAGCGTTGAAATTTTATTTGACAAAATGCGAGTAGAGTATAACCCGCATAACTTTCGAGTTCACAAGGATCTATGGAAGACATAGATTCAACCCATAGGGACATCTTAGGAACATATACCTCAAACTTTAGGAATAAATAACTCAAGCTCGGAAGCAGAGCATGGTTGACAAAAGCAGGGGATACAATTTACCAAAGGCATTATGTATCCGAGGAAAATCTCACAAGGTTACTGAATATGAAGGACGTTGTCAGATAAAACCGAACAAAGGATCTGGTGGTCCACAAGGGATCTGATGTGAGCATCGGTACTCAACCAGAAGACGAAAGAATGCAAGGAGATCAGATTATAGAAACAACTGACTAATTCTAAGCTCGAATGCAAAGAGAATTATGATTCCCAAATCAAGGGATCAGAGGCAGAGGCTCTGATCAAAGACAAGTAAGTTGAATAGACATAGATCAACAATCAATCAACGTTTGATTTGTCGAACACCAGCTCATGTCAGGGGTGACGTCTGAGCCGGAAGGACAATTCCAGGGAACAATTGACGATTGCTTGCATTCACACACATATTGAAACAATAGGGTAAGGATGTCAATCGCAAAGGATTTTAATGAATATTGCTAGACATATGGAAATAACCATAATGTAAGCAGGTAAGGAGGAACAAGAGTAAAAGGCTACCGAGGATTTTCGGAAGATCGAATAGCATTCCAAAGAATTTTGTGAAACACATGAACAACTGTGGACGAACGGATACTCGGCAAGCACGAGTAATTATCTGTAGGGGTATTCATGTGGCAACGAACTGCATGGGAGTAGGCATAAAGGATTCTCGGAACATCAGAGAGTATTTCACAACATCTTGTAATAACAAGAGCAACTGGGGATGAAGGTATGAACGAAAATGTAGGTAGTTACTCATAAGGGTTCATCAGGGGTAGGGATTGCAGCGGCGAAGGGCACAAGGGTCTCGCGAAAACATCAGAGAGTATCTTTAGAATCTTTTGGTGCACCAAGCAATCATCTGGAGTGAGGGGCTCTCCGGGAGAAAGTATTTACGAGAACCTGGAGTTGGAGTTAGCAAAATCATTTAACCCGAATAGAGGAGAGATTAGAGCCCGAGAGTATAGACGAGGAGTAAAAGATCCTAATACCACCCATTGGCGACGTGGGCCCGTAAGCCACACAGCCATGTTAGTAAATCAGTTTTTCAAAGACTAGACTCAACTTCAGCCAAGGAGTTGGAAAGGGGGTTGCTACAGGCTGTCGGCTCTGATACCAACTTGTGATGCCCCCGATTCGACCGTACACTAATCATACATGCAAATGTGTACGATCAAGATCAGGGACTCACGGGAAGATACCACAACACAACTCTAGACACAAATTGAAATAATACAAGCTTCATATTACAAGCCAGGGGCCTCGAGGGCTCGAATACAAGCTCGATACACAAGCGTCACCGGAAGCAACAATATCTGAGTACAGACATAAAGTTAGACAACACTACCTTAAGAAGGCTAGCACAAAAGCAACAACGATCGAAGAGGAAAGGCCTCCTGCCTGGGACCTCCTAACTACTCCTGGTCATCGGTAGTCTTCACGTAGTAGTATCCGTCGGCGGTGGCATCTGGCTCCAGGGATCCACCATCTGGTTGCAACAACCAGAAAGAAGGAAGAAGGGAAAAAAAAGGGGGAGCAAAGCAACCGTGAGTACTCATCCAAAGTACTCGCAAGCATCAGATCTATACTAAGTATGCATTGATATCAAATGGAAGGGCTGTATCTGTGGACTGAACTGCAGAATGCCAGAATAGAAGGGAAGGCCTAGCCTATCGAAGACTAGCATCTTCAAGCAGCTCCAAGCATCTTGCAGCATGTAGAAGAGTAAATGATAGCAGTTTATATTTAACAAACATGTTGTAGCATTAACGCCGAGAGATCCTTCCTCAACTCCCTATGAGAAAGCAATCGTGGAGCCACATATCCATCACATGTCTCAAGTAACCAGTTCTAGTTATAATAGATTAGGATATAAGTCTGAACATCCATTACCGTGGACACGATATTCGAATATATAACTTCCCTGCAGGGGTGCACCACATTACCCAACATGCTTGATTACTCTAGCAGGACACACCTTTCTGGGGTCAATGACCGGCCTCGGAAGATCAACATGTCGTAGTCCTACCTAGGCTCAGCAGAGAGGTCCCCGCCGGTCTACATCCTAAGCACTCCGGGGTCTTGGGCCCATCGCCCGTTGCACTCCGGGTCGTTCTGTGCAGGGTGGATACCAGCACCGCCTCAGATGACCAGCATGATCCGACCGTGCCACAATGTTGAACTGGACATCTGACAAAGCTTCGCCTGATACTACGATGTCGAGGCCCATATCTATTCTCGCGTAGTGGTTAGTGCGTAAAGGCCAGAGGCCAACTCAGAACAAATACCCAAACCTGTTAATGCATTGGGGGCTTGCGGAGACGAGCAGAGACTCACGATAATGTGACCCCGTCGCCCTGTCTCATGGACTTACGGCAAGGGCCCAGACTTCTCGGCCGTGCCATGTAGAAAACTCGCGGTTGCTCTACGGGCCCGCCCGACTTTCACATCAACTCGCGGGTACCCCTCAGGGCCGACCCGGCTTCAAGAATGGTCTCAAGTAAAGTCCGGGTAACCGTGTATCCAAACATCAAGGGGAAAACCCGAGGAATCACCCCTAGTGAATTCCACTCGATGTAATCATCAAGGTGAATGTAAGAGGAACCACCCTTGAGGTTCACACTTTAGGGGCTTCACGACAGAGCCGCATCAGGAGTGGTGAAAGAGGAACCACCCTCATTGACCACGACCAAATAGCTACACTACAGAGTTGTCATCGGGAGTGCGTTGTGAGGTCTCACCCTCGGTACTCGATAGTAGCTCTACAGAGTCGAGCAACAAAAGGGGCGTGATGTGATGTGTGGTGTTGGGCTCTGGTCGTCGATCATGTTGATCGAGTCATTGATGATGAAGCAGGGGCAACAAGGACAAGGTGGGGGTCACAGATGGATCACTAACCAACCTATACTAAGCAGTTTAGGATAAGCAGGTAAGGTACAATGAGGCAGAGTCGGACTCCTCCTCAGACTCCACCTCTGCCTCCTCAGAAGCAGACTCCTCCTCTGAATCCATCTCCTTGCCAACAAAAGCACGAGCCTTGCCAGATGAGCTCTTATTGTATGATGAAGACTTGGACGAAGACTTGGAAGAAGACTTTGAGGATTTCTTCTTCTTCTTGTCATCAGAATCATATTCTTTGCTCTTCTTCTTCTTCTTCTTCTTCTTCTTCTTCTTGGTCTCATTGTCCCACTGTGGACACTCAGAGATGTAGTGATCAGGTTTCTTGCACTTGTGGCATGTTCTCTTCTTGTGATCACGAGTGGAAGCTTCATCATTTCTTGAGCTGGATCTTGAAGTCTTGTACTCATCAAGCATCGTCGGAGCCATCTCAATGAGTGTTCTGTTCTTGCGCTCAATGATGCCATTCTGCTGGGGTGTGTATGGAGCAGAGAACTCATGAGTGATGCCCAATGTATCAAGATAGGTGTTGAGGCCTCTGTTCTTGAACTCTGTGCCGTTGTCACTTCTGATGTGCTCGATCTTGATGCCATAGTTCGTCATGGCACGATTGGCGAAGCGTCTGAAGACATCCTGCACTTCATTCTTGTAAAGGATTATATGCACCCAGCTGTATCTTGAATAGTCATCAACAATGACGAAGCCATAGAGGCAAGTAGTGGTATTGAGACTTGAGTAGTGAGTAGGGCCAAATAAGTCCATGCGAAGTAGCTCGAAGGGTTGAGATGTCGTCATGATTGTCTTCGAGGGATGCTTGGCCCTAGTCATCTTCCCAGCTTCGCAGGCACCACACATATGATCCTTCTTGAACTTGACGCCCTCAATGCCTACAACATGTTTCTTCTTCGCGAGAGTGTACAGGTTCCTCATGCCAGCATGCCCTAGCCTCCGATGCCAGAGCCAGCATTCTGAAGCTTCTGCTAGAAGACATATGGCCATCTGTGGTCCTGCTGAGAAATCTACCATGTACAAATCGTCCTTTCGATATCCTTCAAAGACTAGAGATTTGTCAGACTCCATAAGCACAAGGCAACGATATTTTCCAAATATCACAATCATGTTCAAATCCCAAAGCATTGGGATAGAGATTAAGTTGAAAGCAAGGGATTCAACAAGCATCACTTTATCCATGTGCTGATCCTTTGAGATTGCAATTCTACCTAGACCCAATACCTTGCTTTTACCAGTGTCAGCAAATGTGATGTGACTCTTGTCAGATGGACGTAAGGCTGAGTCCATGAGAAGACTTCGATCACCAGTCATGTGGTTAGTGCATCCACTGTCCATAATCCACTCAGAAGCCTTTGGTATCGTACCCTACAGTGCAGTTAGGGGGATAGGCTTCACCAAGGGAAATGTGAAGCATAAACATTTGACGGACAAGCATATTATCAAAGTTCAGATCCTGGTTAGGTTAGATAGAATGACTGTCAAGGAAATCTGGAGCAAAATACATAGTAAGACCATTTGGGCATTTTATCTTGCGCCCCACAAGATGTTTTAGGTCCCCGGCAATAGCATCCGACGCCTTTGATTCCCGGCTGGAGACCTTTCCCTACAAGAGAAAGTTAATTTTTCTTAACCACCCGCATTTTCAGGGGTGGCTTCGAAGCAATGAGTCTAAGTGCAACATCTGAGAACTTCGGCATTAGAGCCCTAGCAAATAGCCTTGCAGGAGGTGAATAATACTCATATGAATAAGCAGAATAGTTCTTGGTCTTATGAACATAGCGGTTTGATGAAACACGCTCATATTCATAAGTCTGAGTATGATTTCCCTGCAAAACATTGGCGTTAGGGTGACTCTGGTGAGTCCTCTGTCTGTATGAAGCCTTTGGACCATATGAAGCCTTTGGTCTGGGGTTTGTCTTCTTCCCAGGTGGTGTCATGATGACATTCACAGGAAGATTCTCAAGACAACTTTTGGGTACCCAGATCTTCTTCATAGGTGGTCCATTCCTGCAGTTAGTACCAATATACCTGGCAAACACTTCACCATTCTGATTCTTAAACAGTTTTGTAGTTTGCATCAAAGGATTCATCAATGATAATCGGGTTAGCACAAGTGAAGCCAGATAAGGTAGATGGATCCACTGAAGGTCCCTTTGCAGCAACCCATGTGGTTTTGGGGTACCGCTCAGGCTTCCAGTCGGAACCATCAACATTCATTTTCCTCTCGAACCCAACACCCTCTTTCCTAGGGTTTCGGTTCAGAATCTGCTTTTTGAGGACATCACATAGTGTTTGATGCCCTTTGAGACTTTTGTACATTCCTGTCTCAAGCAATGTCTTCAAGCTGGCATTCTCATCAACAATACTAGTGGCATCCTCAATAGAGGGGTTAGTTACCACATCAGCAGTTGAAGATATTGCAACAGTAGCAACAGTAGAACATTCAGCAACAGAGGTAGCGTTATCACGCTCAAGACATTTTAAACATGGTGGTTCAAATCCTTCCTGAGCGGAACTGATCCGTTGAACGCGGAGTGACTCATTCTCTTTTTGAAGATCTTCATGAGCCGTTCTCAAGTTCTCAAGTTCTTGCTTCCTTTGATGATAATCATAGGAAAGCTTTTCATGAGTTGTTGAGAGCGTTTCATGACAACTTTCAAGTTCCTCGTACTTAACATGAAGATTTTTTATGTCTTCAATTAAGGACTAAGATCAGGTCATTTCCGCGTCCAACAGGTCATCTCTTTTGTCTAGCAATTTTTGAATATGTTCCATGGCATTCTGTTGTTGTTTGGTAGCTAGGTTTAGATATACATTCAGAGTCATCTTCACTTGATGTTTGAAAGTAAGCATCGCGTGAGTTTACCTTGTCACCGCGTGCCATGAAGCAGTAGGTGGGAGTAGAGTCATCCTTGTCATTAGCATCAGCGTTGGTGACGGAGCCATTGTCTTCAGTGTTGAAGATGGACTTGGCAACGTAGGCTGTAGCTAGAGCTAGACTTGCAAAGCCAGAGTCGGACTCCTCCTCAAACTCCACCTCTGCCTCCTCAGAAGCAGACTCCTCCTTTGAATCCATCTCCTTGCCAACAAAAGCACGAGCCTTGCCAGATGAGCTCTTCTTGTATGATGAAGACTTGGACGAAGACTTGGAAGAAGACTTTGAGGATTTCTTCTTCTTGTTGTCATGAGAATCATATTCCTTGCTCTTCTTCATCTTCTTGGTCTCATTGTCCCACTGTGGACACTCAGAGATGTAGTGACCAGGTTTCTTGCACTTGTGGCATGTTCTCTTCTTGTGATCACGAGTGGAAGCTTCATCATTTCTTGAGCTGGATCTTGAAGCCTTTCTTCTTGGTGAACTTCTGGAACTTCTTCACAAGCATAGCAAGCTCCTTTCCAATGTCTTTAGGATCCTCAGAACAGCTGTCAGATTCTTCTTCAGAAGAGGAAACAACCTTTGCCTTCAAAGCGCGAGTTCGGCCATAGTTGGGACCATAGATATCTCTTTTCTCAGATTGCTGGAACTCATGTGTGTTGAGCCTCTCAAGTATGTCAAACAAATCGAGAGTCTTGAAGTCAGGGCGCTCTTGAATCATCAGGGCCAGGGTGTCGAATGAGCTGTCAACGATCTCAGAAGTGTTTTGATGATTTCATGCTTGGTGATCTCAGTGGCGCCGAGTGCACGAGGCTCATTTGTGATATCAGTGAGGTGATCAAATGTGAGCTGAACATTCTCATTATCATTTCTCTTGAAGCGGTTGAAGAGGTTTCGAAGAACACTGATCCTTGAGTCTCGCTGGGTTGAGACGCCTTCGTTGACCTTGGAGAGCCAGTCCCATACTAGCTTCAAAGTTTCCAGAGCGCTCACACGACCGTATTGTCCTTTGGTCAGATGACCATAGATGATGTTCTTGGCAGTAGAATCCAGTTGAATGAACTTCTTGACATCAGCAGGGGTGACACCTTCACCGGCCTTGGGAACGCCGTTCTTGACGACATACCAGAGGTCGACATCAATGGCTTCAAGATGCATGCGTATCTTATTCTTCCAGCAGGGGTAATCAGTGCCATCAAAGACAGGGCACGCAGCGGAGACTTTGATTATCCCTGCAGTCGACATAGCTAAAACTCTAGGTGGTTAAACCGAATCACACAGAACAAGGGAGCACCTTGCTCTGATACCAATTGAAAGTGCTAGTTATCGACTAGAGGGAGGGTGAATAGGCGATTTTTATGAAAGCTTCAAAACACGGGGGCTTTGAAGACAAACAATAGAAATGAACCTATTGACATGCAGCGGAAGGTAGACTACACTAGACAAGCCATAGTCAAGTAAGCAATGAAGTGAAAGCACGAAGACCATAAGCAGCTAGATAGTATGTATCAGGATGGAAGATAGTATGAAGCCAAACAACAATAGTCGTCACACAGTGAAGTCAATCAGATCAGCCAAGCAGGCAAAGACTTCACGAAGACAAACTATGAGTAAAGAGAGGGGGGAGATAGAACCAGTTGCTTGGTGAGGACAAGGATTTGTTGGACCAGTTCCAGTTGCTGTGACAACTGTACATCTGGTTAGGGAGGCTGAGATTCAACTCAGAATACCGCGTCATCACCTTATTCCCCTTGAGCTAAGGACACTTAGTCCTCGCCCAATCACTATGGTAAGTCTTCAAGCTAGACTTCCAAACCTTCACAGACTTTGTTCACCGGCAATCCACAATGACTCTTGGATGCTCAGAATGCGACGCCTAACCGGCTGGAGGATTCACAGTCCTCAAGTGTAATAAGTCTTCAGATCACGTGGACAGAAAGACTTCAGTGATTCCTAACACTCTTTGGCTCTGGGTGTTTTGGGCTTTGTCCTCGCAAGGATCTCTCTCTCAAATGCTTCGGAGGTGGGTTGCTCTCAAACGACAAAAAGCCGTGCACTAACTTTGAGCAGCCACCAATTTATGGTGTAGGGGGTGGGCTATTTATAGCCAGGAGGCAACCCGACCTGATTTGTCCAAAATGACCCTGGGTCACTAAGGAGCTGACACGTGTCCAACTGTCAGATTTTAAACAACGAACAGCTTGACTTGGGCTACAAGTAAAGCTGACTCATCCAGCTCTGGATAAGATTTGCTCTCATTGTCTTCGCTCGAAGACATAGGATTTAGTTGAGCATCACATTAGTCACTCTGAGTATGTTCACTTGGACCCCACTTAATAGTACGGTAGTTCCTATGACTCAACAAAGAAGAAAAGGAACCTACGAAACAACTATGTCTTTGCACTCCATAGTCTTCATGCGATGTCTTCTCATGTCATAGTCTTCAATATGAATCTCTTCATAGACCACCATTGTCTTCAATGTCTTCACACATTTTTAGGGGTCATCTCTGGTAGGTAAACCGAATCAATGTGGGACTACTACCTGTGTTATCCTGCAATTCTCGCAAACACATTAGTCCCTCAACCAAGTTTGTCGTCAATACGGGTGGCACTAGATGCACTTACAATCTCCCCCTTTTTGGATGACAAACTGGTTGAAGTTTTCAACGGGGATAAAAGTATGTGAAAGTTTAAGGATTAAAGGCATTGTCTTCATAAGTAGCAAAAGGCTCCCCCTGAAGATGTGCATATAAGTAGTTTGCTCTTGAATGGAAATGCACATGGCAGGTTTTACTTGTGGAGATCCTCTTCAGCTTATGAAGACAATTCATCATGCATAAAGAGATATAACGAAGATAATGACATGCATAATGAAAAATGGATGTCCGCGGAATGACTTCATGCGGAATTTATCTTCGCATCACAGAGTAGCAGAAAATGTAGCAGATGACCATCAAGTTTAAGTGTTACAACCCAAAGAACCAAATGTATCAAAAAACGAGAGTTGTAACCACTTGGCAAAAATATAGCAACCACCCATATCGACCCGCTTGAAGACTATCAACTCATATGCTTCTCCCCCTTTTGTCAGTAAGGACCAAAAAGGTTTGAAGACATAGAGTGTCTACTCGTTCCCATCAGGAGTAGCAGAAGGTGCAAGGTTGACGTTGGAGTCCTGTGGTGCAGAAGGGCCAGGTGCAGTGTCGAGATGCGGCGAAGTAATGGTTGGGGAAGTGGCATCGTCTTCGTCATCGACGACTCTCGCAACAACAGTTGCAGCCGCAGATGAATTCTCAGAGTCTTCTATGGAAGGGGTCCGACGCAAGACGACATTTCGGGGAGGCATGGAATCAAATTTGAAGCGCTCTGCGAAGCCATCTTCGCGAAGATCGTCTTTGGAGCTTAGCAATGTCAGACTCTTCCAAGACCTCCGACAGGCTTCATGTGATACGAATGCGTTCTTTGTGGCAAGATTGCGAATGCGATTAACGTCCACCAAGAGGCTCTGCATCTGACGCTTTAGCCAGTCATGGTGTCTATCCTGTTTCTGATGTAAGGCCACAAGAAGCTCTCGGTCATTGAGTACACGGGAACGCTTTTGAGGCCTTTGAGCAATGGTGCTTTCAGTGGCTTCAGTGGTTGCACGATGAGGTGCACGTGTATTTCCAGCCAAAGGATAGACACGAGTTGTAGCAAGAACGCCCTCAATTGGTTGCGAGAAGCTTTGGCGATCAACATTATGAAGATAAAGTGGCTCCTTGGCAGGCTCAGGGTAGATGGCTTCGACAGACATATCAATCTCAGGCAAGAAGATAAGATGGTTCCGCGCTGAGGGCTGATAGTTGACAGAAGAGTGAAGCTTGATTAAGCGCATCACCCATGGAGCATAAAACTTTAAGCCAAATAGATCAATTCCAGATGCAGCAAGTTGCCTGATGAAGAAATCTTGAGCATTGAAGCTGATGCCATTGAGAATATAGAACACCAAAGTCTTCATGGTGCCTTCAAGTCTGGCTGCAGGAGAATGTCCCTTGACAGGCCATAGAGTTCGCCTCACAATGTGATAAATGGTACGGGGCAGATACTCGAGGTCCTCGACAAAGAATTCCTTGGGATATTTTGGGTCTTGCGGCAATGGCTTCATCATGCTAAGCATCTGACTCATGTTTGGCTTAGGCTTCTGAAATATACTCTCCAGTGCATTCCTGTGTAGCTGACAACCATGTTCATAGAGCTCACCTGGAGTGGGCAGGGAAGTAAGCTTGATGATATCTTGAGCTTTGGCTTCATGGTGCACATCATTTGTCATCCACTCAAGGACCCAAGTCTTAGGATCCCTGTTGTAGCCACGAATGTGAAGAGTGGCATAAAACTGCAGCAGAAGCTCTTCGTTCCAATGCTCTTTGTCAGTGACGAACTGCAGAAGGCCAGCATTCTGAAAAGGTCTAGAGCTTCTTCCAAGCAGGGAAGACCAGCAATGGCTTCACAATCCAGACGCATGTCTGGAAAGATGCGCCCTTGATTGTATAATACACATGAGTAATAACTGCGCTGCTGATAGATCCAGAAGCGATCAGATGAGATCTTTGGCTTCGAGTAAGGGTTCTTGGCACTGTCAAAGAACGTGTTGTGTGCCCTGAAGCTGTTTACATTGAATGATCCTGGCGATGTTGCAGCACCGGGAAATCTTGGCAGTCTGGGCTTTGGCTTCTGGACCTGAGGCCTTTGCTCCACATGATAATCATATTGTGGTCCGGGAGCAGGAGGAGGAACCAGAACAGGCCATCGGACAGTGACAAGTTGGCCGCGATCATATGCCTGCTCAATAGTGTGAGGCCTTGGGGTGGAACAGCAGCTTCGGCATTGACTGTGGCTTCAGGTTGCATACTAGATTCAGGCGCAACATTAGCTTCAGGCGCCACATTGTCTTCAGCCATGACAACGTCATTGGCTTGAATAGTATTGTTTGTGGCCGCCTCAATGTTTTCAACCTCCGTTTCAGGAGCAGGAGGGTCGGGCATAGACACGTTCTCCTCGAGAACAACTTCTTGAGTGACAGGGGGAGTGGCAACTCTTTCTTCTTCTTCTCGTGGTTCTTGATGGTCATCGGCTGATGCAGCTGGAATGTCTTCAGCAGCTTTGGCTTTGGACTCAGAGACATTCACGGTAGGGGTGGCTTCAGGAAACACTTGACGTGCTACTGAGTTTTGAGGCGCCTCCCCTTCCGGAATGCTCGACATGGCGACCTATGGCCTAGGGCCTTTGCGAAGCCTGCGGAAAGCGGGCGACGCTTGTGGTGATGGAGTGGTCTGCACCATGTAGTCATCGTCAAGCACCGGAGTGGTGACTTGAGGTGGTGGAGTACTGGGTGTGTCATCGTGACTTGGGGTGTCTTGTTTTGGGCGATCGGCCCACGACGCATCCTGAGCAATTGGCGTCAAGGGACGACCAATGCTGATGAGTTTGCTGTTCGTTAGAACAGGCGATGCTACCAGTTGGTGGTCCATCTGAGGAAGGACTTCATCATCTTCTACATTGTCATCATGACCAATCTCTTCAGCTGTGATGGGGTCGACAGCTGGAACTTCTTCATCTTCAGGAGCCTCTGTGAAAGCAGGCTCGTGAACTACAAGTTGACGCTCTTGGTTGGTGGAAGCAGGACGAGCAACAGAGATGGGCTCAACAACAAGAGGCTCAGAGGCCGCAACACGATCTTTCTTCGAGGACTTCTTTATTTTCTTCTTTGATGGAGCATCATCAGAAGTATTCATGTGCTTGCGCTTCTTGGCTTCGGCTTAGGCTGCCCTTGTCTTCTTCAGTTCTAAAGCTGCTGAGGGGACCTTAGGCTTCGAGCCTATCATGCTGGCAGGGAAGACAATGCGAGGTGCTTCCTGCCTTGATGCTTCAGCTTGGGTCACAGCAGGCTTCTTCTTTTGTTTGGCAGCCATCTTGGTGTCAGTGCCAGGATGCCCAAGTGCCTTGCACTTCTTTGCCTCATTGTGAGCTTGAACACATTTAGCAGCGAAGTATTTCATCCGCTCTCTTGAACCTTTGGCTTCTTCACGCTTCTTGTGAAACAGCTCTTTGAGCTCATGTAGCATTTTCTTGAAGCTTTGAACATCTGCCCCACTGAGCTTGGCCATGTTCTTCTTGAAGAGAGTTTTCTCATAGTCAATCTTGTTTTTCAGCTCAACAATCTTCTAAGCCAGAGCCAGCTCATTAGCAATGGCTCCATGGAAAGTGACACTGATGTCAATTGGCAGTTGAAGATCATCAATGCTGAGACTGGGGTTGTCAAACCATTCGTCGATGAAGTTACTCAGAATATCTACATCAAAGAGGGGCAGATCGTTGAAGATCTTCGCCTCTTGCTTTCCCTTGATCAGAAGCTCAAGGGCATCATCACCAAGATCTTCATCCCTGGACAGATCAATGGTGGCATCCTCATTCCGCACAACGGCAACAGGGGTCAGTTCTTACGTAGAACTCTTGATGAGCATCTTCTTCTTCTTGGACTTCTCTGTCTTCTTGGAGACACAAGAGAGATCTTCAGATGGCACATTGGCTTCAGGAGGTGCAGTGGCCAATGGCTTCGCACGTGAACCTTTTGGTGCGGCAGAGGGCTTTGAAGCCTTTGATTTCTTCTGCTTCTGTGGCTTAGGAGGAGCTGGTGCTTCATCAGAATCTGCGTCATCAGCTGGGTGCTCCACGGCGGCCCCCTGAACAGCTATGTGGGTGAGAAGGCCGTTGAGGTTATAAAAGGGGTCGATGACATTAGGATTGGCATCGCGGGTGCCATCAGCCCTTGGAGCAGATGCACAAGGGTTGAAGTCGAGCCAAATGCTTTCTTGTTCTTTGCAGCAAACTCCTTTGCAAACTGGAAATTGCGCTTGAAGAGATTGTCTTCACGACACCATAGCAGAGATGATGGGTTGGCATTGTCTAGCTACGGTCCACGGACCATGCAAGGGTAGAAGCCTTGAGCAATGGCTTCAGACTGGGACTTGGGTAGCAGACCTCTGTATACAATATCTCCCCATGGTCATTTGATGGCGTTCTTTTCAGCATACTCAGCAGTGACAAATCTGTACTTGAACCATTCATCTGCCCAATATCTTCGAATCCATTGGATTCGAGTCTTGCGCTGATTGTAATTCTCTTCAGGATCTGTCTTGTACATTTCAAAGAGATCTGGTGGCAAATCCTTGCCTATATCCCCACGGCACTGCCTGCCGCCCTTTCTTGCTGACTTGTCAGTAGCCATGATATTCAGACTGAAAGGCTTCAATAGAGTGAATGGCTTCCTCTTGCTGGTCAGACAGGAACTAGCTTCTGGTGAGTGAATGTGATGCTGTAAGAACTCTGCAAATGAATGCAGACTATGAGAACCAAGGGATTCTCCCACGGACATGTACCTGTGACAGCATTAGAGGTGCGAGGGAAGGGAAGAGGTCATATGCATTCTCAGAAGATTTTGAAGATAAATCAGTTTGAAGACATTGACCTCATAGCGCGAAGACATTCACTTATTTGATGAGAGTTGGTTCCAGATTTCTACGAATCCAAGAATAAGTACAAGTGAGGAATCTAACTAGTTGTGAAGCATACGTGAATATACTTGGTAAGATATGAGATGCAGAAGTAGACAGATCCAGTTTTGGAAGTTAAGAAACCACTTTTGGTTGAAGTGGATGGATCTGATGGATCAAAATGGCAGTAAAAAGTAAATTTTAATTACCCTAGACGAACTGCTAGACGAGGCGAGGAGGAGGCCGAGCAGTTCAATCTCCCGCGCCCTAACTTGGCGGCAGAAGACACCTACAACGGCGGCGGAGAGGACGAGGTCTCGGTCGGCGTGAGGACGTCGTCGAAGAAGTCGTGGTAGCTAAGCGCTTCGTCTGCGGCGTCGTCGCGAGCTAGCAGAGGCGCTAGGGTTTGTCCGAGGTGGCGGTGAGTTGTGTATATATAAGGAAAGGGACAGCACAACGTAATTACGCAGGTGCCCCTGGCGGTTCACATCTGAAGGACACGTGGCATGCATGCAACACATTGGAAGTTGTTCCATGTTCCCATGCACGCCTGGACTATCGGGTGGTCGTTCCGGCTTATTCGGGTTTCAGGCAATAAGGATATAGCATTAAAACAGATTCAACTTTTGTCTCTGTATCTTCTGCTGACAAGGACACGGAGAAGACATTCGACAGATTCAATAGAATGCATATGATTTAGATAGATATAATCTAAGGTAGAAGCATAGAAGGGGGGTTAGGGTCCGATCACATTCACTTAGATCAAAAGATTCAAACATGAAGACATAGCTATAAGTGAATGCTGTAGAGGACAGAACACAAATATATGTATATATCAGTATAATACCAATTCAACATTGCGGAGGTAAACATGAAGTCAAATCAATGTTGAAGACAAACCAAATGCGAAGACTTTGCAAACGTGATGCCAAATGAAACACCTCAAACAAGAGTTTGGTGGTGGCGTTACCCACTGTCGGTGTCAAAACCGGCGGATCTCGGGTAGGCGGTCCCGAACTATGCGTCTAAGGCGGATGGTAACAGGAGGCGGGGGACACGATGTTTACCCAGGTTCGGGCCCTCTTGATGGAGGTAATCCCTACTTCCTGCTTGATTGATATTGATGATATGAGTATTACAAGATTTGATCTACCACGAGATCGTAGAGGCTAAACCCTAGAAGCTAGCCTATGGTATGATTGTTGTCGTCCTATGGACTAAACCCTCCGGTTTATATAGACATCGAAGGGGGCTAGGGTTACACAGAGTCAGTTACAAGGGAGGAGATCTACATATCCGTATTGCCAAGCTTGCCTTCCAAGCCAAGGAGAGTCCCATCCGGACACGGGACGAAGTCTTCAATCTTGTATCTTCATAGTCCAACAGTCCGGCAAAAGTATATAGTCCGGCTGTCCGAGGACCCCCTAATCCAGGACCCCCTCAGTAGCCCCTGAACCAGGCTTCAATGACGACGAGTCCTGCGCGCAGATTGTCTTCGGCATTGCAAGGCGGGTTCTTCCTCCGAATACTCCATAGAAGATTTTGAACACAAGAATAGTGTCCAGCTCTGCAAAAAAAATTCCACATACCACCGTAGAGAGAATAATATTTCCCCAAATCTAATCTGCTGACACATTCGGCCGCATGACATCATACCACGGCCCGGTCATTATTCAAACCATTTTTCTCAACCAGCTACTGCACATAATGCGAGGCGGTTTCCTTGGCACGTCTTGTCAAAGCAGAGATCGTGTCCCCTTATCACGGGATTCTCATCAATATGGGTGTGGGTAACCTGACCGCGCCATCAATTACGGCGCTTGGGGAATAAGAGGTTTCACTAGGCAAGTGGGGAGGCGCAGAATCCCTGCTACCTTTATAAGGGGATAAGGACTCCCTTTCGCACCCACGCTTTCTCCTTCCCGATCCATTCCCCTCCGCTCAAGCTCCAGCGCCCAAGCGTTCATCTTCTCTGCCCACAAGGCCTTCCGAACATGTTCGGATCCGGAGCAGGAGGCAAATGGATGGCCTCTACCGTCCGGGAGAAGGATATCAAAAAGCTTCGGGAGGCCAGGTATCTGGCCAAGAAAATCAGCCATCGTCTCCCGACGGCGGGACAGATCGTCCCTACCCCGAAACCCCACGAGAGGGTTGTATTCCTCCCTCACTTTGTCCGCGGGCTGGGGTTTTCCCTCCACCCGTTCGTTCGCGGCATCATGTATTATTATGGGATCGATCTGCACGATCTGTCCCCTAATTCCTTCCTCAATATCTCGACATTCATTGTCGTGTGCGAGGCCTTTCTCCACATCTCGCCACATTTTGGCTTGTGGCTAAAGATTTTTAATGTGAAGCCCAAGGTAGTGGGCGGCGAGCACGCCGAGTGCGGGGGCGCTATGGTGAGCAAGATGCCCAACATTATATGGCCAACAGGCACCTTTAACAATTCCGTCAAGGAGTGGCAACAACAGTGGTTTTACATCACCTAGCCGCGCGGCACAGAATGGGCCGCTACTCCCGAGTTTCGATCCGGTCCCCCCCTGCGGCTCACATCCTGGGTCAAGAAGGGCCTGAACTGGTCCTCGTACGACGAATTGTTGATGCTCCAGACGCGTGTTAGAGATATGGGAGACAAGAGCATTGAACTTGTCAACGTGGTCCAGGTGATGTTAGTTCGCCGGATCCTGCCTTGTCAACACCGGACTTGCAATCTATGGGAATTCGATCCGGCCAAGCACCAAACCTTGCGGGAGCTTTTCGGCTCCTCGCACAAGGACATCTGGAAGGTGCTTTTCAAGTCCAGCAAATCATGGCCGGACTCCGCCAAAGATCGGGGGTACCAACTGTCCCGCCCTGCAAGTTCGGTGAGTAATCGTACTTTCTGCCCGCATAACCCAAGGGAAGCGCTTAATGTGCTTTCCATGATTCTCCTAGGGCTGGACGAAGAAGGCGGAGTGGATCCATTGTCCGGCCCCGCCGCCCGAAGAACCGGCCGTCCCTCTTCTGACGAAGATGCTGGTCCCGGCACCTTACAAGGTGCCGAAGAAGACGGCCGAGAAGGAGGCCAAAAAGACCCTGGGCGGCCTTCGTCGCCGTGGCACTTCGGACACAATATCCGAAGGCTCTGATGCCCGTTCCGCCTCTGAAGAGGACGAGGAGGAGGAGGAAGATGAATCCCCCACGGGGAAAGAGAGAAGAGGACGGCCTCCACACACTTGGAGGCCGAGTCGCCCAAAAGGGGAAAAGCTCCCCTTCCGGAGGAGTCCGCTGCCGCCACAGACAGTGGCCCGGTGTGGGACCCCAGGGTCTAGCCCCTGGTGAAGCCGTGAGTATATACAGTCCGACCATGCTTACGCGTCCAGACTCATCATGGCGTAATTTTTTAACCTGAGCCATATGTATTTGTAGTCCGGCGAGGTCCCGTACCGAACAATCCTCATCAGAGGATTCGCTGAGCTCGGATGCCATGGAAAGCGGGACGCCCCCGAAGGCCCCTTCCTCCAAACAGGTGAATACCACCGAGGCTTCGTCCCAGAGGGACCCCGGCCCAGGAGGAGAGGGAAAGACCGTGAAGGCAGCGCCTGGAGGTCAAACTTTAGGGGCCGAACACATGAGGGAGCAGATTCCCATGGGAGCTGAGGGCGGGGGCCATCTTGAATTCGGCTCCCAGTCGGATGCCATTTCGGAGAACAATACGGCTCCAGAATCGAGCAGGCAGCCTCTCTCAGCTGGAGGAGGTATACCGGCGACCTCTGTCCATCCAGAGGCGTCGGATGCTTTGTTGGTGGCGCTGAAGGGCGCCTCCATCGTTGATGAACACCGTGCCCTTATGGGTGCGGTGATTGAGAAGATTCAGTCTGCTGAGAGTGGACTGAACGGAGCTTGTATCAACCTTGTAAAAGGCTTTGAGGTATGTTTTATGAGTTTTCGAAGAGTGTCATGGTATAGATAGTAGCCCCTTATACACTGTTCGGTGAAAGAAAGAACCGGACAGAGGATCGAATTTATGTTCACAGGAAGACTCATTGAATGACATCTATTTCTCTTCTGTTATAAGCAGGCGTCCGTGGCAGCTGCTGCTTCTCATACTGCGGAGATCACCGGACTGAATCAAAGTCTGGAGCGGGCCCAAGAAGAACTTTGCCAATTGAAAGTGCAGTTGAGAGATAAACAAGGTATGCACAAGTCTTGTTCGTGTTTATTGCGAATGAATTTTCAGTATGAAATAAGCTTCATGATGTGCGCTAGGGATTGTGATCAAAGTCGAAGCCCTTAAGAAGGCTGTGGCCGAGGCCGGGAAAAAGGCAGCCACAGAGCAGGCTCTTCGTGAGAAGCACGAGGCCAGGGTTATTACAGTTGAGCAGGAGCTGCAAGAGGCCGTGAGGAAATGCGAGACCTTGGAGCAGAGTTTAACGGAGAAAGAATCCAAACTCACCAAGTTGCATCAGGCCACGAGCGATGCCCGGGGAGAAACCCAAAGCGCCCTGCAGGGGATCCAAGAGCCGAGAAAGATTGTGGCGGGTAAGGCTTTTTTCATGGAAAGCAAGTATTTGAGGGGAAAACTATGTTTCTAATTTTGAATCCGGATTTCTCAGGGGTATTTGCCGAGCTACCCCGCAGTATATCAGATGCCGCCCAATTCTACCAAGCCGAAGAAAGGAACACTGCAGATAAGCTCTTCTGGTCGCAGTATTTGGCACAGAATTATCCGGTGCCTTTTGCCGATCAACTGAAATAGCTGATCGAACTGCATAAGGCGGCGGAACTAGCCATGAAAGATTTGGTTATCCGGCTATGGCCTGCCGAGCCGATTCCAAGCAGCTACTTTGGGCTCGTGAAGCGGCTTGTAAGCACTTGCCCTTAACTTGATGTCATCAAGTGGTCGGTCTGTATAGAAGGTGCGCGAATGGCCTTTGCCCGCGCAAAGGTGCACTGGGGGAAGATGGATGCTGAAAAGCTGATGACTGAAGGACCGCCAGAGGGGAAGGAGCACCGCAAGCCTGAATTATATTATGAGAGTGTCCTAAAAGGATCCTACCTTGCAGCGGAGCTATGCACCAAGGACATTATATTTCCATGAGTGCCAATCATGTTGTCCTTTGTAATGTTTGAACAAGGTCATTTATTTGTTGCCTGTTATATAAAAGTTTACCCTCCTGTGCGGCCGTTTTATATGTTAAACCTGGGAGTTGGCCAGTCATCGGCTTCTGCCCCCACGTAAGAAGTACGGGGGTGTTCGGGATAAACCTGAGCACTCTTTATCCCAGTTTTGGGTCCTTCGAAGGAGGTGCTCAGCACAACGAACCAGGCAATCGGACTATAGGGCTTTATCACTCTCACTTAGCCATAGGAGCTTTAGTAAGGTAGGCGCAGCCCCTGGTGTTCGGAACACCGTACTAGTGGCTCTATAAGCACCTGATCGGAGAAAAAACCGATCCATCGCACGCTGCATTGGTTATGGCATTATGCGGGAGAAATCCTTAAAGATTTTGTGACCTCTCGAACAGCTGACCAGCTCTCGCCGTATCATGACAGTCAGTTTTCGGCTTTCTCTACTGAGGTGCTCGTCCGGAAGAACCGGGATACAATCGCAGTAGTTCTCCCAGTGCTACCTTAGCCGATATAGCGGAATGTAAGGTACGAAAACATGGGAGCCGGGCAAACCCAACTATTGACCCAAGACATGATTCGGAGCTAATGCATATAATGCTATAGGTTCGGGGTGCCGAACTTCCATGAAGGTTTTCGGACTTTATTGCCGTGTTATGGGTAAAACAAAGCCCCTAACATATTTTAAGGCATATCGCTGTGTACGGATGCCACTTGACAAAAGAATTTCAATAAGAAATAACAACAGGTAAACGTCATATAAATCCACGTGTTGTATTTGAATAGTACGTCGATGCGTATAAGATAGGTAATAATGGAAAAGAAATATGACTGTGGCACCTGCTGAGACCAGGGAAGACGAAGCTGCGTGCAGATCCGGAGTATAGTCGGATGGTCATTGCGGGGAACATCTAAGGATTCCCTTGCGCGTTCGGGCTGCCTCCATATTGCCCGTCCTGGTCGACGCAAAGGTGTGCCTGCAAATGAAATATAAGACATGTTTGTGTGCCGGAGAGCGGTTGAGCCACTGTATGCGGCCTATCTTGGCCTTCGCCGGAGTGTTTAATTGAGCTCTGGACGAGCCGGGCTATGCTGCCGCGACGTAGTTCGAAGTCCTTTGGCGGTATCTGGGAGCCTGGCCGTCGACTCGGGGTTCGTCTGCAAGGTGCTACTCATTGCTTCTGCTGTTAAGGCAGCCGTGTACTTGTTGCTGCCGGAGGAAAGGTCGGCCTTGCTCTTAACCGTGATGACGCCGCGCGGACCGGGCATCTTGAGCTTACGGTAGGCGCAGTGTGGTACCGCGTTAAATCGAGCAAACGTGGTTCGTCCGAGCAGTGCCTGATAATCACTGCGGAAGGGGACGATTTCGAAGGTTAACTCTTCGGTGCGGTAATTGTCTGGTGATCCGAAGACTACCTCAAGGGCAATGGAGCATGTACAACTGGCTTCCACACCTGGTATAATGCCTTTGAAAGTGGCTGTAGTGGGTTTGATCATCGAATGATCGATGCCCATCTTGCGCACTGTGTCCTGATAAAGCAGGTTTAAGCTGCTGCCTCCGTCCATAAGGACTCGTGGGAGGCGGAACCCATTACTTATTGGGTCGAGGACTAGTGCGGCTGGATTGCCCTGATTGGCGTTGACCGGACGATCTGTGTGGTTGAAGGTGACCGGCCCTAGTTTATATTTGTGGGACGGCTGGTTCCGTTAAGTCGGCATCCCTAGGGGTGCGTGTCGGGTCCGGTTTGGGAATTTGGGTGGTGCTTACCACGTTCACCGTTTGAATTTGCGGGGGAAATTTCTTTTGCCCTCCTGTTTTCGGTGATCTGGGCTCTTCGTCGCCATCATCGCTTTGAGACCCCCCCTTTATTGTTTTTGGCGCCTGCCCTGCCGGCTTGTTGGAAGACCCAGCATTCTCTGTTAGTATGGGTGGCTGGCGTCCCTGGGGTGCCATGAATTTGGCATTGACGATTGAGTATGCGGTCCAGACTGGACGGACCCAAATTGTTATTTTCGAGGGGCCCTTTCCGGTGACCGGACTTTGAGCCACTAAACCCGGCATTAACTACTGTATCTTTGGCATCTTCACCATGTTTGCGGCGCTTGTGTTTGTTGCGTCGTGGTTTGCCGTTGCTATCCCTGGCCTCTGATGAGCCAGGTTTGTTTGCTGTGTTGTTACTACGAGCCAGCTAGCTATCTTCGCCCGCACAAAAGCGGGTCATAAGTGTTGTGAGGGCTGCCATGGATTTTGGCTTCTCTTGACCGAGGTGCCGGGCAAGCCACTCATCACAGATGTTATGCTTAAATGCCGCTAAGGCCTCTGCATCCGGACAGTCAACAATTTGGTTTTTCTTAGTTAGGAACCGGGTCCAGAATTTCCTGGCCGATTCCCCTGGCTGCTGAGTTATATGACTTAGATCGTCAGCATCCGGTGGTCGCACATAAGTGCCCTGAAAATTGTCCAGGAATGCATCTGCCAGGCTCTCCCAACTTCCGATGGAGTTTGCCGGCAAGCTATTCAGCCAATGCCGAGCCGGCCTTTTGAGTTTTAGCGAGAGGTACTTGATGGCGTGTAGATCGTCCCCGCGGGCCACGTGAATGTGGAGGAAGAAATCTTCTATCCATACCGCGGGGTCTGTCGTACCATCGTATGATTCAATATTCACGGGTTTAAACCCTTCTGGGAATTCGTGATCCATTACTTCATCGGTGAAGCACAGGGGGTGTGCGGTGCCTCTGTGTCGGGCTATGTCACGACGCAGTTCATACAAGTCTTGTCTGCTGTATTCGGCCCGACCGGACTTGCTTTTAGCGTATCCGGCGTGACGATCACCGTCACGCCTTGGGGCACGACCCCGTGATCCGTAGATCGATCTTGTATGCCCTGCTTTGTTTTTCAATACGTCTCGCAGGTCCCGTGTGTTGCCCCAGGCTTTAATGTTTTTGTTTATCTGGCGACGGGGTGCGGGCTGGACTTCGGGCTGATATGTCCCTCTGTATCGGCCACGAAGTGGCTGATCAGCCACATCATACGCTGGTGATGTAGGTTTCAATGCTTCCTCCTCGAGTTGGGGTAGCAACCTGCGCTTTGGGTAACTCTTGGTTGGGCGCTCGAGTTCGTATTCCTCGGCCGCCAGGACTTCAGTCCATCTATCCGCTAGCAGATCCTGATCAGCTCGAAGCTGTTGTTGCTTTTTCTTCAGGCTGTTTGCTGTGGCCATAAGCCGGCGCTTGAAGTGCTCCTGTTCGACGGGGTCCTCAGACACGATAAATTCTTCGTCACCGAGGCTCACCTTGTCTTCGGAGAGAGGCATGTAATTGTCATCCTCCGATTCTCCGTCTGCTGCCTGTTCTGGAGGGCTAGCTTGTTCATCCTCCCACTCTAGGTATGGCTGGAGGGGATTGTCGTCGTCCTCGGCACTATCTGGAGAGTTATTGTCTCTTGTGCCGGTATCGCTGCTTTTACTATGGCGAGACTTAGAGCGGCGCCGCTGGCGTCGGTGCTTGGGTCGCTTCTTGGAGGGGTCATCCTCCGCTGTCTTATCGCCATCGCCTTCTTTGGGGGTATCCACCATGTATATATCATATGATGAGGTGGCGGTCCAGCGCCCTTCGGGCGGTGGTTCCTGTTCGTCTCCTGCATCGTCGTCCATACCGTCGATGTCTTCGGAGTCGAAGTCGAGCATGTCGGTTAAATCGTCGACAATGGCTACTAAGTGGGTGGTGGGTGGGGAGCGAATTTCTTTGTCGTCCGCATCCCATTCTAACCGGACATAGTTCGGCCAATGGTCTCCTGACAGGGAGAGAGACTTCAATGAGTTTAGCACGTCGCCGAAGGGCGAGTGCTGAAAGATATCCGCGGAGGTAAACTCCATGTTCGGTGCCCAATCAGATTCGATAGGCACGGATGCAGGCGGCTCGGAGCCCATGGCCGGGGACGAATCCAATGGTTCGGCAACACGGGTCTCGTAGGAGGTCAAGTCAGTATTCGGCTCTATCGCCACTGAGTGTGCGGCCTCCGCGGCGGGGTCCGTCCACCCGTCCTCAGATGGCGCAATTCGTTCCGGATTGAGGGCCGGAGTAGTTGCAGGTGTGATCTCCTGAACACTGCCCGACAACAGAGCTAAATCATGCTCGTCGTGATTGTGCGGCGCACCTGACATAGGCTCGAATCCGTCAAAGATCAAATCTCCACGGATGTCGGCGGTATAGTTCAAGTTTCCAAACCTGACCTGATGGCCAGGGGCGTAGCTCTCGATCTGCTCTAGATGGCCAAGCGAGTTGGCCCGCAGTACGAAGCCGCCGAATACGAAGATTTGTCCGGGGAGGAAAACCTCACCCTGGATCGCATCGTTACCGATGATCGAAGGATCCATCAAGCCTTACGGTGACGACACAGTGGAACTCTCAATGAAAGCACCAATGTCGGTGTCAAAACCGGCGGATCTCGGGTAGGGGGTCCCTAACTGTGCGTCTAAGGCGGATGGTAACAGGAGGCGGGGGACACGATGTTTACCCAGGTTCGGGCCCTCTCGATGGAGGTAATACCCTACTTCCTGCTTGATTGATCTTGATGATATGAGTATTACAAGAGTTGATCTACCACGAGATCATAGAGGCTAAACCCTAGAAGCTAGCCTATGGTATGATTGTTGTCGTCCTACGGACTAAACCCTCCGGTTTATATAGACACCAGAGGGGGCTAGGGTTACACAGAGTTGGTTACAAGGGAGGAGATCTACATATCCGTATTGCCAAGCTTGCCTTCCACACCAAGAAGAGTCCCATCCGGACACGGGATGAAGTCTTCAATCTTGTATCTTCATAGTCCAACAGTCCGGCAAAAGTATATAGTCCGGCTGTCCGAGGACCCCCTAATCCAGGACTCCCTCACCCACCGTATAGGAAGTATTAGACCCAGACACAGCGCACAATTATCATGGTGCTCCGAAGTCAAATTCTGCATTAATGTATTCACACTTAGAGCGTATGTCTTCATTAATTGAAGATATACTTTACTTCGTGTCTTGCACATCTAAGTCATCAATATGCATAAGCGTTAGGATGTTTGTCCAATTACAGGACATTTGAGGATTCCAAGATATTTAGCTCACACCGCAACTTGCAAAACCTTTTCTCATCCAAGGGCTTTGTGAAGATATCTGCCAATTGCTCTTCAGTGTTGACGTGAATGATATCAATATCTTCCTTCATGACATGATCGCTGACAAAATGATGACGAATTTCAATGTGCTTTGTCTTCGAGTGCTGAACTGGGTTGTTGGCAATCTTGATGGCGCTTTCATTGTCGCAGTAGAGTGGTACTTGTTTCAGATGGATGCCATAGTCCTTGAGTGTTTGCTTCATCCATAGAAGCTGAGCGCAGCGAGATCTAGCAGCAATGTATTCAGATTCAGCAGTGGAGAGAGATACACAGTTCTACTTCTTTGAAGACCAACAAACAAGTGATCGTCCCAAAAAGTGACATGTACCTGATGTAGACTTGCAATCCACCTTGTCACTAGCATAATCAACATCTGAGAATCCAACTAGATCAAACTCTGAGCCCTTGGGATACCATAATCCTAGTGTTGGGGTGTAAGCCAAATATCAAAGAATTCGCTTCACAGCTAAGTGATGCGATTCCTTTGGTGCCGCTTGGAATCGGGCACACATGCAAACGCTAAGCATGATATCTGGCCTAGATGCACATAAATAGAGTAAAGAACCAATCATGGAGCAGTATACCTTTTGATCGAACTCTTTACCATTGTCGTCAGGACCCAAGTGACCTTTGGTTGGCATTGGCATCGTGTACCCTTTGCAGTCTTGCATCCCAAACTTCTTCAGGCAATCTTTGAGGTATTTCTCTTGAGATATGAAGATGTCATTGCTCTGCTAACGGATTTGAAGACCAAGGAAGAACTTCAGCTCACCCATCATGGACATCTGATATTGCTCTTGCATCATGTGCCCAAACTCATCACTTTATCTTTTGTCAGTCCAGCCGAAGATAATGTCATCCACATAGATCTGGCACACGAGCAGTTCACCATCGTATGTCTTCATGAAGAGAGTGGGATCCAGGGAACCAGGTTTGAAGCCTTTGCTCTTTAGGAAGTCTTTGAGTGTGTCATACCAAGCTCGAGGGGCTTGTTTGAGGCCATACAGTGCCTTGTTGAGCTTGTATACCATATCAGGATGTTTTGGATCTTCAAAGCCAGGTGGTTGTGCAACATACACTTCTTCTTCAATCTTGCCATTTAGAAAAGGACTCTTCACATCCATTTGGTACAGGAGGATGTTGTGATGGTTGGCATAGGCTAGCAGTATGTGAATGGCTTCAAGCCTAGCCACCGGAGCAAATGTTTCATCGAAGTCAATCCCTTCCACTTGAGTGTATCCTTGAGCAATGAGACGAGCCTTGTTTCTGACAACTTGACCATGGTCATCTTGTTTGTTGCGATAGATCCATTTGGTGCCAACGATATTGTGCTTGTGAGGGTCAGGATGCTTGACTAATTCCCACACATTGTTCAGCTCGAAATGTTGAAGCTCTTCTTGCATAGCTTGAATCCATTCAGGTTCCATGAAGGCTTCAACAACTTTCTTGGGTTCAGATATAGAGACAAATGCAAAGTGCCCACATAAATTTGCGAGATGTGTTGCTTTTGAACGTGTGAGTGGACCAGGTGCATTGATGCTATCAATTATCTTCTCAATCTGTACTTCATTTGCAACACAAGGATGAACTGGACGAAGATTTTGCCCTTGCTGACCATTGTCTTCTTCTTCAGCATTGGCTTCAGGCTGAGCAGTGTCTTCAGGTTGGTTAGGCGCAGAAATGATAAGTTCCTCTTCAGCCTGTGCCTTTGAAGGTATGATTTCTCCAATACCCATAAGCTTAATTGATTCACTAGGAGGGACTTCATCTAGCACATTTGGTAGGTGCTCTCTTTGCGAGCCGTTAGTCTCATCGAACCGCACATCCACATTTTCAACCACTTTATAGTGAAAGAGGTTGAAGAATCTGTAGGAGTGCGAATCCTTTCCGTAACCCAGCATAAAACCTTCATGTGCTTTCGGTGCAAATTTTGAAGTGTGATGTGGATCCTTGATCCAGCACCTAGCACCAAATACTCTGAAGTAACTGATGTTTGGCTTCTTACCTGTCAGAAGCTCATAGGATGTCTTCTTCAGAAGCTTGTGAAGATAAACACGGTTGATGACGCGACATGTAGTATCAATGGCTTCAGGCCAGAACTTCTTTGGAGTCTTATACTCATCAAGCATCGTCCGAGCCATCTCAATGAGTGTTCTGTTCTTGCGCTCAACGATGCCATTCTGCTGGGGTGTGTATGGAGCAGAGAACTCATGAGTGATGCCCAATGTATCAAGATAGGTGTCGAGGCCCGTGTTCTTGAACTCTGTGCTGTTGTCACTTCTGATGTGCTTGATCTTGATGCCATAGTTCGTCATGGCACGATTGGTGAAGCGTCTGAAGACATCCTGCACTTCATTCTTGTAAAGGATTATATGCACCCAGCTGTATCTTGAATAGTCATCAACAATGACGAAGCCATATAGGCAAGCAGTGGTAGTGAGAGTTGAGTAGTGAGTAGGGCAAAATAAGTCCATGTGAAGCAGCTCGAAGGGTTGAGATGTCGTCATGATTGTCTTCGAGGGATGCTTGGCCCTAGTCATCTTCCCAGCTTCGCAGGCACCACACAGATGATCCTTCTTGAACTTGACGCCCTCAATGCCTACAACATGTTTCTTCTCCGCGAGAGTGTACAGGTTCCTCATGCCAGCATGCCCTAGCCTCCGATGCCAGAGCCAGCATTCTGAAGCTTTTGCTAGAAGACATAGGGCCATCTATGGTCCTGCTGAGAAATCTACCATGTACAAATCGTCCTTTCGATATCCTTCAAAAAATAGAGATTTGCCAGACTCCATAAGCACAAGGCAACGATATTTTCCAAATATCACAATCATGTTCAAATCACAAAGCACCGAGACAAACATTAAGTTAAAACCAAGGGATTCAACAAGCATCACTTTATCCATGTGCTGATCCTTTGAGATTGCAACTCTACCTAGACCCAATACCTTGCTTTTACCAGTGCCCGCAAATGTGATGTGACTCTTGTCAGATGGACGTAAGGCTGAGTCCATGAGAAGACTTCACCAGTCATGTGGTTAGTGCATCCACTGTCCATAATCCACTCAGAAGCCTTTGGTATCGTACCCTATAGTGCAGTTAGGGGGATATGCTTCACCAAGGGAAATGTGAAGCATAAACATTTGACGGACAAGCATATTATCAAAGTTCGGATCCTGGTTAGGGTAGATAGGATGACTATCAAGGAAATCTGGAGCAAAATAAATATTAAGACCATTTGGGCATTTTATCTTGCGCCCCATAAGATGTTTTAGGTCCCTAGTAATAGCATCAGACGCCTTTGATTTCTGGCTGGAGACCTTTCCCTGCAAGACAAAGTTAATTTTTCTTAACCACCCACATTTTCAGGGGTGGCTTCGAAGCAATGAGTCTAAGTGCAGCATCTGAGAACTTCGGCATTGGAGCCCTAGCAAATAGCCTTGCAGGAGGTGAATAATACTCATATGAATAAGCAGAATAGTTCTTGGTCTTATGAACATAGTGGTTTGATGAAACACACTCATATTCATAAGTCTGAGTATGATTTCCCTGCAAAACATTGGCGTTAGGGTGACTCTGGTGAGTCTTCTGTCTGTATGAAGCCTTTGGACCTTATGAAGCCTTTGGTCTGGGGTTTGTCTTCTTCCCAGGTGGTGTCATGATGACATTCACATGAAGATTCTCAAGACAACTTTTGGGTACCCAGATCTTCTTCATAGGTGGTCCATTCCTGCAGTTAGTCCCAATATACCTGGCAAACACTTCACCATTCTGATTCTTAAACAGTTTATAGTTTGCATCAAAGGATTCATCAATGATAATCGGGTTAGCACAAGTGAAGCCAGATAAGGTGGATGGATCCACTGAAGTGTACTGCTCAGGCTTCCAGTAGGAACCATGAACATTCATTTTCCTCTCGAACCCAACACCCTCTTTCCTAGGGGTTCGGTTCAGAATCTGCTTTTTGAGGACATCACATAGTGTTTGATACCCTTTGAGACTTTTGTACATTCCTGTCTCAAGCAATGTCTTCAACCTGGCATTCTCATCGGCAATAGTAGTGGCATCCTCAGTAGAGGGGTTAGTTACCACATTAGCAGTTGAAGATATTGCAACAGTAGCAGTAGTAGAACATTCAGCAACAAAGGTAGCGTTATCACGCTCAAGGCATTTTAAACATGGTGGTTCAAATCCTTCCTGAGCGGAACTGATCCATTGAGCGTGGAGTGACTCATTCTCTTTTTGAAGATCTTCATGACCGTTCTCAAGTTCTTGCTTCCTTTGAAGATAATCATAGGAAAGCTTTTTATGAGTTGTTGAGAGCGTTTCATGACGACTTTCAAGTTCCTCGTATTTAACATGAAGATTTTTTATGTCTTCAATTAAGGACTGAGATTGGGTCATTTCCACGCCCAACAGGTCATCGCTTTTGTCTAGCAATTTTTGAATTGGTCCATGGCATTCTGTTGTTCAGTTGCAATTTTAGCAAGTGTTTTGTAGCTAGGTTTAGATTCACATTCCGAGTCATCTTCACTTGATGTTTGAAAGTAAGCATCGCGTGAGTTTACCTTGGCACCACGTGCCATGAAGCAGTAGGTGGGAGCAGAGTCGTCCTTGTCATTAGCATCAGCGTTGGTGACGGAGCCATTGTCTTCAGTGTTGAAGATGGACTTGGCAACGTAGGCTGTAGCTAGAGCCAGACTTGCAATGCTAGAGTCAGACTCCTCCTCGGACTCCACCTCTGCCTCCTCAGAAGCAGACTCCTCCTCTGAATCCATCTCCTTGCCAACAAAAGCACGAGCCTTGCCAGATGATCTCTTCTTGTATGATGAAGACTTGCACGAAGACTTGGAAGAAGACTTTGAGGATTTCCTCTTCTTGTTGTCATCAGAATCATATTCCTTGCTCTTCTTCTTCTTCTTGGTCTCATTGTTCCACTGTGGACACTCAGAGATGTAGTGACCAGGTTTCTTGCACTTGTGGCATGTTCTCTTCTTGTGATCACGAGTGGAAGCTTCATCATTTCTTGAGCTGGATCTTGAAGCCTTTCTTCTTGGTGAACTTCTGGAACTTCTTCACAAGCATAGCAAGCTCCTTTCCAATGTCTTTAGGATCCTCAGAACAGCTGTCAGATTCTTCTTCAGAAGAGGAAACAACCTTTGCCTTCAAAGCGCGAGTTCGGCCATAGTTGGGACCATAGATATCTCTTTTCTCAGATTGCTGGAACTCATGTGTGTTGACCCTCTCAAGTATGTCAGACAGATCGAGAGTCTTGAAGTCAGGGCGCTCTTGAATTATCAGGGCCAGGATGTCGAATGAGCTGTCAAGCGATCTTAGAAGTGTTTTGACGATTTCATGCTTGGTGATCTCAGTGGCGCCGAGTGCACGAGGCTCATTTGTGATATCAGTGAGGCGATCAAATGTGAGCTGGACATTCTCATTGTCATTTCTCTTGAAGCGGTTGAAGAGGTTTTGAAGAACACTGATCCTTGAGTCTCGCTGGGTTGAGACTCCTTCGTTGACCTTGGAGAGCTAGTCCCATACTAGCTTCGACGCCGAGTGCACGAGGCTCATTTGTGATATCAGTGAGGCGATCAAATGTGAGCTGGACATTCTCATTGTCATTTCTCTTGAAGCGGTTGAAGAGGTTTCGAAGAACACTGATCCTTGAGTCTCGCTGGGTTGAGACTCCTTCGTTGACCTTGGAGAGCTAGTCCCATACTAGCTTCGAAGTTTCCAGAGCGCTCACACGACCATATTGTCCTTTGGTCAGATGACCACAGATGATGTTCTTGGCAGTAGAATCCAGTTGAATGAACTTCTTGACATCAGCAGGGGTGACACCTTCACCGGCCTTGGGAACGCCGTTCTTGACGACATACCAGAGGTCGACATCAATGGCTTCAAGATGCATGTGCATCTTATTCTTCCAGTGGGGGTAATCAGTGCCATTGAAGAAAGGGCACGCAGCGGAGACTTTGATTATCCCTGCAGTCGACATAGCTAAAACTCTAGGTGGTTAAACCGAATCACACAGAACAAGGGAGCACCTTGCTCTGATACCAATTGAAAGTGCTAGTTATTGACTAGAAGGGGGGTGAATAGGCGATTTTTATGAAAGTCTTCAAAACACGGGGGCTTTGGAGACAAACAATAGAAATGAACCTATTGACATGCAGTGGAAGGTAGACTACACTAGACAAGCCATAGTCAAGTAAGCAATGAAGTGAAAGCACGAAGACCATAAGCAGCAAGATAGTATGGATCAGGATGGAAGATAGTATGAAGCCAAACAACAATAGTCGTCACACAGTGAAGTCAATCAGATCAGCCAAGCAGGCAAAGACTTCACGAAGACAAACCGTGAGTAAAGAGAGGGAGGAGATAGAACCAGTTGCTTGGTGAGGACATGGATTTTTGGACCAGTTCCAGTTGATGTGACAACTGTACATCTGGTTAGGGAGGCTGAGATTCAACTGAGAAGACCGCGACTTCACCTTATTCCCCTTGAGCTAAGGACACTTAGTCCTCGCCCAATCACTCTGGTAAGTCTTCAAGGTAGTCTTCCAAACCTTCATAGACTTCGTTCACCGGCAATCCACAATGACTCTTGGATGCTCATAACACGACGCCTAACCGGCTGGAGGATTCATAGTCCTCAAGTGTAATAAGTCTTCAGATCATGCGGACAGAAAGACTTCAGTGATGCCTAACACTCTTTGGCTCTGGGTGTTTTGGGCTTTGTCCTCGCAAGGATCTCTCTCTCAAATGCTTCGGAGGTGGGTTGCTCTCAAACGACAAAAGCCATGCACTAACTCTGAGCAGCCACCAATTTATGGTGTAGGGGGTGGGCTATTTATAGCCAGGAGGCAACCCGACCTGATTTGTCCAAAATGACCCTGGGTCACTAAGGAGCTGACACGTGTCCAACGGTCAGATTTCAAACACACGCGACAGCTTGACTTGGGCTACAAGTAAAGCTGACTCATCCAGCTCTAGATAAGATTTGCTCTCATTGTCTTCGCTCGAAGACATAGGATTTAGTTGAGCATCACATCAGTCACTCTGACTTTGTTCACTTGGACCCCACTTAACAGTACGGTGGTTCCTATGACTCAACAAAGAAGAAAAGGAACCTACGAAACAACTATGCCTTCGCACTCCATAGTCTTCATGCGATGTCTTCTCATGTCGTAGTCTTCAATATGAATCTCTTCATAGACCACCATTGTCTAAAATCTCTTCACACATTTTTAGGGGTCATCCCTGGTAGGTAAACCGAATCATTGTGGGACTACTACCTGTGTTATCCTGCAATTCTCACAAACAGATTAGTCCCTTAACCAAGTTTGTCGTCAATACTCCAAAACCAACTAGGGGTGGCACTAGATGCACTTACAACAATGAGCAGGTTACAAAAGCAGGCTATGCATCCGAATAGGAGCAATCAATTACAGTAGCAAAATCTAATGCAAGCATGAGAGAATGGAATGGGCGATATCGGGATGATCAAAGGGGGGCTTGCCTGGAAGCTCCGTTGAAAGGGAAGAAGGGTCGTCGTCGACGTAGTCGATCACCGCGGCATCGGCAGCCATCACGGGATCTACCGAAGAGAAGAGGGGGGAACAGTAAATACATAGCAAGAAAGTGCATAACAGGACAACAGGCAGAGCTAGACGTGTTCTAACATGGTGCTACACGATACAGGTGAAGGGGGAAACATCCGGGAAAGTTTCCCAAAGTTTGGCATTTTCGGACACACGAACCGGAGGGGAAAGGTTGCATGTTCGCTATGCTAGGGGCATGCAACAGACGAACGGACCGTTTGTTCGGATTTGTCTCGTTGTTCCGAGCAACTTTCATGTATAAAACTTTTTCATCCGAGTTACAGATTATTTTCTATGAATTTTAAAATATTTAAACATTTCTAGATTTATCTAAATTAACATAAATGGAATTCTGACGTCAGCTTTGTATGGAGATGACGTCAACAGTCAACAGACTCGCTGACTAGGTCAAACCTGGCCTGTGGGTCCAGTGGGACCCACATGTCAGCCTGTGTTAGCCTAACCGTGGATTAAACTAACTAAAATGAGGTTAATTAACAGCTGGGCCCCACATGTTAGTGGCAGATTAGATTACTAATACTTTTAATTATAAAAACATTTTAATTAGCTTAATTATGTGGGGGGGCCAGCATGTCAGTGGTACTGGGCTGCCCAGTCAGCAGTTGACTGGGTCAACCTAGTCAACTGGGGCCCGTGGGGTCCGCTGGCAGTGACCCAGGGGGTGGCCCCAGGTGTGCCACGTCGGCGGTGGCCGGCGGCTCAACGCCGGCGACGCCAAATGCGGCGGCGCGGCTCAGACCTCGCCGGAAACGCACCAGAGAGGGCCGTTTCGAGCGCGGCCGGGCTCGTTCGGACACGGGAGGAGCGGCACATCCAACCGCGGCCTTAGCTCGGGCTGGGGCGGGCTGCAACGACGTCGGCGTCGAGCGGGGCGGAAGGCCGAAACAGGCATTGCCGGGGATCGGGCTACGGGACTCGGCGAGAGCAGCACACGCGCGCGTTGGGCCCCTGGGAATCCCAGGAGCATGATGCGGCGCTCGGCCGCATGTGATGGTGACCATGACCACGGCGCCGAGCTCGGCGGTGGCAACGCGCTCGGGCGACGGCGGGCGAGCTAGGAGGCGTGCGAGAGCGAATGGAGAGGGGAAGGAGGGGGAGAAGCTCACGGGGCCCTGTAGTTGTGCAAAAGCGAGCTCGGGGATGCCGGAGAGGCTCGGGGTGGAGCGGATCGAAGACGGCCGACGGTGACGACTCGAGACGAAGACGATGTGGGCGACGGAGATGGGGGCTCCCGGCTCCAATCCAGTGTCATAGAGGGTGAGGTAGACGACGGCGGTCCTCCAGGGCTCGTCGGCGTGGCGGGGGAGGGGTCGGTGGCCAGGTGCACGACGGCGACTCGGTGACGACCGCGTTAGGCGCGGCTGAATCTGGGTGAGAGAGACGAGATGGGGATTGGGACGAGTGTAGCAAGGGGGGGGGAGTGGGTGGAGCAGGGGGAAGGAGCCCGAGGGGTCGTCCTTATCCCCTCCCGGCGCCGGCACCGGCGAGGTGGTTTGGTGCCGACCGTGCCCCTGTAGCGATGCGGTCGCGGGAACAGGACAACCGGTGGGGAGGGAAAGGTAGGTGGGCCGGTCTGGTCGGCTGTGGCAGCTGGGCCAAGCGGCCCAGGGTGAGGGGGAAGTTTTTGTTTTGCTTTTTATCTCTCCCTTATCTCTTGTGTTTATTATTTTAACCTCAGTTTTGCATTTTCTTTTAGTACCAAATGAGTTTTGTTTTGAACAAAACTTGGCACATAATTCTAACACAATATACTGAGATGGAACAAAAAGTATGGGATCAAAAGGAGTTGTCTAACCATTTTTAGAAATTGAAAAGGCCAATTTAAATGCTGCTGGACCAAAAACTAATTCCCAGGGGCTTTTTGGGAATTCAAAATAGGTTGGTTCCAATATGACAAATATCAAGGGATTATTTGCCACACTTTGAACATTTTAGTTTTACTGCTTGAAGAATTAATTTATTTGACTTTTTTGGAATTGAATTTGAACGGGGATTTGAATCAAGCGAGGATTAGCAACAGTAATGTGATGACAAGGAACCATTAGCAGAGGATTACTGTAGCTTAACTATCTGGGTGTCACAGAGGGCCTATCCCCGACGATTTCTGGGTCGTGTGGGAAGGAGCCCCATATCGCCCACACTCACTTGGCGACAGTTCCAAATGTCGTCGCGGAAAGGGGTTAAAAACCATTTGTATAGGACCGACGCGTACCAGTGGTCCATGAAAGCATTAGGTTACCTTGTCCCTTGACTTACCAACAAGAGGGTTTATGACGCCTTGAACTAGTGCAAGATGTGAAAGTTGATTGCACTTGTTCTTGCCGAAATGAATATGAGTGAAGAATGTTGGCGGAGTCACCCTCAAGAACTCTCTAGTTCTTCTTCTTCGGGATCCACATCATCTAGATGGGAATCCTTGGAGTCGTAGTCGTACTTGATGAAGTAGAACCTGATGTAATCTTGGGAACCCACTTGACCAAATCCTTAGGAGCTTCTTCAAATGCATCAATCTCCTCTTGAAGCTTGTCCTTGCCTTTTAGCATGTGGTCTTGTGGTGGAAGATCATCTTGAGCTTGTGTCCCCTTGAAGGAAGTAGGATCATACTTATCTTGTTGAGGAACAAACTTCGTCTTGGGGTATTGATCTTCTTCCCACTCAACTCCATTGGTATTGAACTTTTGTTCAAAACCAACACCTTTATTCTTCCGGTGCCTTCCTTGCTTGCGTACAGTTTCCTCAAATTGCTTACTTTCGGCAAGGATCTTGTAAACACCTTTCTCTATGATTCCCTTCAATAAGCTATTTTCTTGCTCAAGTGTAACTTGGCTAAGAGAATCATTAGTGGAATCAAGAGAACTACTAGAAGCAATAATATTGGATTTAGCATGATTATTGTTACTACTAGAAGAAGAATCTTTCTTGCTCTTGTTGCTAGATTTTACTTGTGGCATGTAAGTGGACAAGAGTAAATGCTTGGCAATGTAAGAAGAACTTTTCTTACGAAGATCATCATTGATTGCTTTTAAGAACCCATGCTCTTGCTCTAGGTTGAGCTTTTCAAAGCATAGCTTGTCATGCGTCTTTAAAGCTCTCGATGATCTTGTAAGGTAATTTCATGAGCTAACTTAAGAGTGTTTAGTTCTTTAGTTAGACGCTCAATCTCCTTCTTATCATCGTCATTCGTTTTATCTTGATTAGCATGATTAATAGCAAGTTCATCATAGTTTTCATCACTAGAGTTGTCACAAGTAAATCATCATCACCTAGAAAATCATCTTCATCACTATTGAAATCAACATACTCGGGATGTGATACCCTTGCGCCTTTAGCCATGAAGCATCTTCCAATTCCTTCATTTGGTGAGTCAAATATGTCATAGGAGTTGGTTGACACAAGTTCTAGACCGGCAACACCTTCATCTTGAGTATATTCGGAGTCGGAGTGATAACTTCTCTCAGAGTGGTTGTTGGAGTCGGAACCGGATACCCATTCACCAACATGAGCTTGGTGTCTTCGTTTTGTATAGCTCTTTGATGACTTGTCCTTTGCTACCTCTTGAGCACTGCGTTGGTTTTCCCTTGAAGAGGAAAGGGTAAAGCAGCAAAGTAGCGTAAGTATTTCCCTCAGTTTTTGAGAACCAAGGTATCAATCCAGTAGGAGGCCACACTCAAGTCCCTCGTACCTACACAAACAAATAAGAACCTTGCAACCAACGCGATAAAGGGGTTGTCAATCCCTTCACGGCCACTTGCAAAAGTGAGATCTGATAGAGATGATAATATTTTTGGTATTTTTATGATAAAGATAAAAGTAAAGATTGCAAAGTAAAAATAGGTTGGAAACTTATATGATGGAAAATAGACCCGGGGGGCATAGGTTTCACTAGTGGCTTCTCTCAAGATAGCATAAGTATTACGGTGGGTGAACGAATTACTGTCGAGCAATTGATAGAATTGAGCATAGTTATGAGAATATCTAAGTATGATCATGTATATAGGCATCACGTGCGTGACAAGTAGACCGACTCCTGCCTGCATCTACTACTATTACTCCACACATCGACCGCTATCCAGCATGCATCTAGAGTATTAAGTTCATAAGAACGGAGTAACGCTTTAAGCAAGATGACATGATGTAGAGGGATAAACTCATGCAATATGATATAAACCCCATCTTTTTATCCTCGATGGCAACAATACAATACGTGTCGTTTCCCCTACTGTCACTGGGATCGAGCACCACAAGATTGAACCCAAAGCTAAGCACTTCTCCCATTGCAAGAAAGATCAATCTAGTAGGCCAAACGAAACTGATAATTCAAAGAGACTTGCAAAGATAACCAATCATACATAAAAGAATTCAGAGAAGATTCAAATATTGTTCATAGATAATCTGGATCATAAACCCACAATTCATCGGATCTCGACAAACACACCGCAAAAGAAGATTACATCAAATAGATCTCCAAGAGAATCAAGGAGAACTTTGTATTGAGATCCAAAGAGAGAGAAGAAGCCATCTAGCTAATAACTATGGACCCGAAGGTCTGAGGTAAACTACTCACACATCATCGGAGAGGCTATGGTGTTGATGTAGAAGCCCACCGTGATCAATGCCCCCTCTGGCGGAGCACCGGAAAAGGCCCCAAGATGGGATCTCACGGGTACAGAAGGTTGCGGCGGTGGAAATCGGGTTTTGGCTCCTCTGCTGATGGTTTGGGGGTACGTAGGTATATATAGGAGGAAGAAGTAGGTCGGGGGATCCACGAGGGGCCCACGAGGGTGGAGGGTGCCCCCAGGGGGGTAGGCGCGCCCCCTGCCTCGTGGCTTCCTCATCGGTTGCTTGACGTCCACTCCAAGTCCTCTGGATCACGTTTGTTCCGAAAATCACGTTCCCGAAGGTCTCATTCCGTTTGGACTCTGTTTGATATTCTTTTTCTGCGAAACACTGAAATAGGCAAAAAACAGCAATTTGGGCTGGGCCTCCGGTTAATAGGTTAGTCCCAAAAATAATATAAAAGTGTATAATGAAGCCCATTAAACGTCCAAAACAGAATATATATTAGCATGGAAAAATAAAAAAAAATAGATACGTTGGAGACGTATTAAGCATCCCCAAGCTTAATTCCTGCTCGTCCTCGAGTAGGTAAATGATAAAAATAGAATTTTTGATGTGGAATGCTACTTGGCATAATTTTCATTGTAATTCTCTTATTTGTGGCATGAATATTCAGATCCAAAAGATTCAAGATAAAAGTTTAATGTTGACATAAAAGTAATAATACTTCAAGCATACTAACTAAGCAATTATGTCTTCTCAAAATAACATGGCCAAAGAAAGTTCATCCCTACAAAGTCATATAGTTTGGTCATGCTCCATTTTCGTCACACAAGAATGCTCTCATCATGCACAACCCTGATGACAAGCCAAGCAATTGTTTCATACTTTAGTAATCTCAAACTTTTTCAACTTTCACGCAATATATGAGCGTGAGCCATGGATATAGCACTATGGGTGGAATAGATATGATGATGGGGGTTATGTGGAGAAGACAAAAAGGGAGAAAGTCTCACATTAACGCGGCTAATCAACGAGCTAGGGAGATGCCCATCGATTGATGTCAATGCAAGGAGTAGGGATTGCCATACAACGGATGCACTTAGAGCTATAAATGTATGAAAGCTCAACAAGAGAAACTAAGTGGGTGTGCATCCAACTTGCTTGCTCACGAAGACCTAGGGCATTTGAGGAAGCCCATTGTTGGAATATACAAGCCAAGTTCTATAATGAAAAATTCCCACTGGTATATGAAAGTGACAAAACAAGAGACTCTCTATCATGAAGATCATGGTGCTACTTTGAAGCACAAGTGTGGAAAAAAAGGATAGTAGCATTGCCCCTTTTTTATACTCTTTTTTTGGGCCTTTTTTTTTGGCCTTTCTATTTTTTTGGGACAATGCTCTATGAATGATGATCATCACACTTCTATTTATTTACAACTCAATGATTACAACTCGATACTAGAACAAAGTATGACTCCATATGAATGCCTCCGGCGGTGTACCGGGATGGGCAATGAATCAAGAGTGACATGTATGAAATAATATGCATGGTGGCTTTGCCACAAATACAATGTTAACTACATGATCATGCAAGGCAATATGACAATGATGAAGCGTGTCATGGTAAACGGAACGGTGGAAAGTTGCATGGCAATATATCTCGGAATGGCTATGGAAATGCCATAATAGGCAGGTATGGTGGCTGTTTTGAGGAAGATATAAGGCGGTTGTGTGATAGAGCGTATCGTATCACGGGGTTTGGATGCACCGGCGAAGTTTGCACCAACTCTCAAGGTGAGAAAGGGCAATGCACGGTACCGAAGAGGCTAGCAATGATGGAAGGATGAGAGTGCGTATAATCCATGGACTCAACATTAGTCATAAAGAAATCACATACTTATTGCAAAAATCTACAAGTCATCAAAAACCAAGCACTACGCGCATGCTCCTAGGGGGATAGATTGATAGGAGAAGACCATCACTCATCCCCGACCGCCACTCATAAGGAGGACAATCAAAGAACACCTCATGTTTCAAATTTTTCACACAACGTTTACCATACGTGCATGCTACGGGACTTGCAAACTTCAACACAAGTATTTCTCAAATTCACAATTACTCAACTAGCACAACTTTAATATCACTACCTCCATATCTCAAAATAGTCATCAAGCATCAAACTTTTCTTAGTATTCAATGCACTTATAAGAAAGTTTTTACTAATCTTGGACGCCTATCATATTAGGACTAATTTCATAATTTAAGCAAATTACCATGCTGCCTTGTAGTACTCTCAAAATGATATAAGTGAAGCATGAGAGAACAATAATTTCTAGAAAACGAAACCACCACCGTGCTCTAAAAGATATAAGTGAAGCACTAGAGCAAAAACTATATAGCTCAAAAGGTATAAGTGAAGCACATAGAGTATTCTAATAGATTCCGAATCATGTGTGTCTCTGTCAAAAGGTGTGTACAGCAAGGATGATTGTGGTAAACTAAAAATCAAAGACTCAAATCATACAAGACGCTCCAAGCAAAACACATATCATGTGGTGAATAAAAATATAGCTCCAAGTAAAGTAACCGATAGACGAAGACGAAAGAGGGGATGCCTTCCGGGGCATCCCCAAGCTTAGGCTTTTGGTTGTCCTTGAATTTTACCTTGAGGAGCCATGGGCATCCCCAAGCTTAGGCTCTTGCCAATCCTTGTTCCATAATCCATCAAATCTTTACCCAAAACTTGAAAACTTCACAACACAAAACTTAACAGAAAATCTCGTGAGCTCCGTTAGCGAAAGAAAACAAAACACCACTTCAAGGTACTGTAATGAACTCATTCTTTATTTATATTGGTGTTAAACCTACTGTATTCCAACTTCTCTATGGTTTATAAACTCTTTTACTAACGATAGACTCATCAAAATAAGCAAACAACACACGAAAAACAGAATCTGTCAAAAACAGAACAGTCTGTAGTAATCTGTAACTAACGCAAACTTATGGAACTCCAAAAATTCTACCAAAATAGGACGACCTAGATAAATTGTTTATTGATCTACTGAAATTAGAATCAGTATTTTATCACGTTCTGGTGATTTTTAACAATTGTTTTCGTGAACGGAAAGTTTCTGGAATTTTCAGCAAGATCAAATAACTATCATCCAAGAAGATCCTGTAGGTTCTACTTGGCACTAACACTAATTAAAACACAAAACCACATCTAACCATAGGCTAGATCAAAGATTTATTACTAAACAGAACCAAAAATCAAGGAAATAAAATAAAATTGGGATGCCTCCCAACAAGCGCTTTTCTTTAAAGCCTTTTTAGCTAGGCATTGAGATTTCAATGATGCTCGCAAGAAAGACAAGAATTGAAGCACAAAGAGAGAATCATATAACACGTGACAAACACATCTAAGTCTAACATACTTCCTATGCACAGGCATCTTATAGGCGAACAAATTATCAAGGCAAGCAAAAACTATCATATGCAAGGAAGCGGAAAGAAACAAAACCAATCTCAACATAACGAGAGGTAATTTAGTAACATGAAAATTTCTACAACCATATTTTCCTCTCTCATAATAATTACATGTAGTATCATAGCAAATTAAACAATATAGGTATCACAAAACATATGCTTAACACGATCCACATGTATGCAAAGTTGACACTCTTCCAAAATAGTGCGATTAACATTAGCTAAAGTCATGACCTCTCCAAACCCACTTTTATCAAAAACTTCATAAGATTGATCAAAATCCAAATATGTGGGATATGAAGTTGACACTCTTCCAAACCCACTTTCAATACTATTGCAAACATTATTATCAATCTCATATTCATCATGGGGCTTAAATAAATTTTCAAGATCATAAGAAAAATCACCCCAATCATGATCATTACAACAAGGAGTAGACATAGCAAACTTAGCATCCCCAAGCTTAGGGTTTTGCATATCATTAACACAATTAACATTAATAGAATTTATAATAACATCATTGCTATCATGCTTTTCATCGAAGGAACTATCAAGTATGGGTGCAATAGCAATGATCTCATGTTTAACATATGGGACTATAGCAAATTCATCTTCATAAATATTGGCATCATGGCCGCAAGAATAGCAAGCATCATGTTCATCAAGGGATATTTCAATCAAATCATCGGAATCATAATTATCTATAGATTCATGCATATCATTATTTTCTTCCTCCATAGACTCTTGCAAAATATCAGCCTCTTCTTGGACAGCGGAGGGGTCCTCAATATATGGTTTAACATAGGCATTGGAAGCATACTTATCATAACAACATTTAAGTATGGCAAAATTTCAGATTTGTAAAGAGTAGCATCATACGTTTCAATCAAATAAGCAATTTCATAAGCACCCTTAAAAGCAACAAATTCTTCAATTTGTTGAACATCGTAGTAATTATAAACACCCTTAGCATACGAAGATACGATTCCATTATCACTAAACTCACATTGGTAGGGAAGGTGTTTCTTAATGTTTCCAGAGCAACAAGTAAAATCATAAATTTCACAAAGATTCCAAGCATAACACATCAATCTGTTTATTTGATCCCATAAGAGTCTCCCCTTTTTAGACAAACAATGACGCAAAAAATGAGCCTGCTCATCTAAAGATTTCCCATCAACTAAGCTAGTTGGGGTTTCAGCACGAGCGCATAAGGATCGAAGATGATCCAAGTAGAACACTTTAAGAGGATCCATATCAATAGATTTTAGCAAGCAAAGATGCAAGCAAATAGAAGGCACATGGTAACACAAGCAAACAATAGATCTGGCAAGAAAAAGGCAAACGAAAAAGAAGGCGAATAAAACGGCAAGGGTGAAGTGGGGGAGAGGAAAACGAGAGGCAAATGGCAAATAATGTAATGCGAGGGGTAAGAGTTTGTGATGGGTACTTGGTATGTCTTGACTTGTGCGTAGACTCCCCAGCAACAGCGCCAGAAATCCTTCTTGCTACCTCTTGAGCACTGCGTTGGTTTTCCCTTGAAGAGGAAAGGGTGATGCAGCAAAGTAGCGTAAGTATTTCCCTCGGTTTTTGAGAACCAAGGTATCAATCCAGTAGGAGGCCACGCTCAAGTCCCTCATACCTACACAAACAAATAAGAACCTTGCAACCAACGCGATAAAGGGGTTGTCAATCCCTTCACGGCCACTTGCAATAGTGAGATCTGATAGAGATGATAATATTTTTGGTATTTTTATGATAAAGATAAAAGTAAAGATTGCAAAGTAAAAATAGATTGGAAACTTATATGATGGAAAATGGACCTGGGGGCCATAGGTTTCACTAGTGGCTTCTCTCAAGATAGCATAAGTATTACGGTGGGTGAACGAATTACTGTCGAGCAATTGATAGAATTGAGCATAGTTATGAGAATATCTAAGTATGATCATGTATATAGGCATCACGTCCGTGACAAGTAGACCGACTCCTGCCTGCATCGACTACTATTACTCCACACATCGACCGCTATCCAGCATGCATCTAGATTATTAAGTTCATAAGAACGGAGTAACGTTTAAGCAAGATGACATGATGTAGAGGGATAAACCCATGCAATATGATATAAACCCCATCTTTTTATCCTCGATGGCAACAATACAATACGTGTCGTTTCCCCTACTGTCACTGGGATCGAGCACCACAAGATTGAACCCAAAGCTAAGCACTTCTCCCATTGCAAGAAAGATCAATCTAGTAGGCCAAACCAAACTAATAATTCGAAGAGACTTGCAAAGATAACCAATCATACATAAAAGAATTCAGAGAAGATTCAAATATTGTTCATAGATAATCTGGATCATAAACCCACAATTCATCGGATCTCGACAAACACACCGCAAAAGAAGATTACATCAAATAGATCTCCAAGAGAATCAAGGAGAACTTTGTATTGAGATCCAAAGAGAGAGAAGAAGCCATCTAGCTAATAACTATGGACCCGAAGGTCTGAGGTAAACTACTCACACATCATCGGAGAGGCTATGGTGTTGATGTAGAAGCCCTCCGTGATCAATGCCCCCTCTGGCGGAGCACCGGAAAAGGCCCCAAGATGGGATCTCACGGGTACAGAAGGTTGCGGCGGTGGAAATCGGGTTTTGGCTCCTCTGCTGATGGTTTGGGGGTACGTAGGTATATATAGGAGGAAGAAGTAGGTCGGTGGAGCCACGAGGGGCCCACGAGGGTGGAGGGCGCGCCCAGGGGGGTAGGCGTGCCCCCTGCCTCGTGGCTTCCTCGTTGGTTGCTTGACGTCCACTCCAAGTCCTCCGGATCACGTTTGTTCCAAAAATAACGTTCCCGAAGGTCTCATTCCGTTTGGACTCCGTTTGATATTCTTTTTCTGCGAAACACTGAAATATGCAAAAAAACAACAATTTGGGCTGGGCCTCCGGTTAATAGGTTAGTCCCAAAAATAATATAAAAGTGTATAATAAAGCCCATTAAACATCCAAAACAGAATATATATTAGTATGGAACAATAAAAAATTATAGATACGTTGGAGACGTATCATCCTTCTTTTCTGAATCCTTGCTTCTACGAGTAGTTCTTCATTCATAGCGATCATCTCTACTCCTTCTCTCTCTTGGAGGTGATTCTTCCATTTTGCTTCTCCTTTTAGGTGAGTCTTCTCTTCTTTTGTAGGGAGCCGTAAGTAGTGTCTGGTTCTTCCACAATTGTAGCAATTATGTTCATGACTAGAAGATCTTTTGTCATTGTAGGACCTTGACTTGGAACTTCTTTCTTTGCTTCTACTCTTGTAGAACTTGTTGAAGTTCTTCACCATTAAGCTCAATTCCTCATTTAAGACTTGTTTCTCACTTGATGATGTAGGAGCATCACATGAAGCTTTGTAAGCACCACTAGACTTGTTGTGAAGCTCTTCTTTATCCTTGAGTGACATTTCATGAGCAACAATTCTACTATTGACTTCCGTTGGTTTGAGATCTTTGTAATTGGGCATCATTTGGATCAATGTGCACACGGTATCATATTTTCCATCCAAGGCTCTTAGGATCTTCTTGATGATGAATCTATCGGTCATCTCTTCACTTCCTAAGCCGGCAATCTCATTTGTGATGAGAGCAAGCCTAGAGTACATTTCAGCGACACCTTCACCATCCTTCATTTTGAACTTGTCAAGTTGACTTTGAAGCACATCCAATTTGTATTCCTTGACGGAGTTGGTACCTTCGTGCATATCAATCAAAGTATCCCAAATTTCCTTTGCATTCTCAACACGGCTGATTTTGTTGAATTCTCCGGGGCACAATCCATTGAAGAGAATATTGCAAGCTTGAGAATTGTATTGCAACATCTTCAATTCTTCAGCGGTAGCTTCACGATTCGGTTCCCTTCCATCGAAGAATTCACCTTGCAAACCAATACACACGATAGCCCAAACGACGGGGTTATGTCCAAGAATATGCATTTTCATCTTATGCTTCCAACTAGCAAAATTAGTACCATCAAAGTAAGGACCTCTACGGTGGTAATTTCCCTCTCTAGACGCCATACTCTCCTAGGTTGTGAGACCAAGGCTATGATCACCAAAGCTATGGAAATCAAGGCAAATGGAGACCAAAGCTCTGATACACTTGTAGGATCGAAATTATGTCTAGAGGGGGGGTGATTAGACTACTTGACCAAATAAAAATCTAGCCTTTTCCCAATTTTCTATCTTGGCAGATTTTAGCAACTTAACACAAGTCAAGCAATCAACCTACACATGCAATTCTAAGAGTATAGCAGTGGAATGTAAATCATTGCATATGAAGGTAAAGGGGAGGAGTTTGGAGGGAGCAAACACAATGTAGACACAGAGATTTTTGGTGTGGTTCCGATAGGTGGTGCTATTGTACATCCACGTTGATGGAGACTTCAACCCACGGAGGGTAACGGTTGCGCGAGTCCACGGAGGGCTCCACCCACGAATGGTCCACGAAGAAGCAACCTTGTCTATCCCACCATGGCCATCGCCCACGAAGGACTTGCCTCACTTGGGTAGATCTTCACGAAGTAGGCTCCCAAGTGACACCTAACCAATCTAGGAGACACCACTCTCCAAAAGGTAATAGATGGTGTGATGATGATGAACTCCTTGCTCTTGTGCTTCAAATGATAGTCTCCCCAACACTCAACTCGTTCTCACAGAGGCAATAAAAAGATATGACTGATCATAAACTCAAAGTTCATCAGATCCCAACAAACACACCGCAAAAGAGTTACATCATATGGATCTCCAAGAGACCATTGTATTGAGAATCCAGCGAGAGAGAGAGAGAAAGCCATCTAGCTACTAACTACGGACCCGAAGGTCTACAAATGACTACTCACGCATCATCGGGGAGGCACCAATGGAAGTGGTGAACCCCTCCGTGATGGTGTCTAGATTGGATCTGGTGGTTCTGGACTATGGGGCGGCTGGATGAATATTTTGACGCTCCTCCCAGGGTTTCAGGAATATTGTGGTATTTATAGAGCAAAGAGGCGGTCCGGGGGGCACCCGAGGTGGGCACAACCCACCAGGGCGCGCCTGGGCCTCCTTGCGCGCCCTGGTGGGTGGTGCCCCCCTCGGGGCACCCCCAGGTGCAACCAGGGCCCATTGCCTTCCTTCTGGCCCATAAATAATCATCATGGAGTTTCATGGAATTTGGACTCCGTTTGATATTGATTTCCTACGATGTAAAAAACATGGAAAAAACAACAACTTGCACTTGGCACTATGTCAATAGGTTAGTACCAAAAAATGATATAAAATGATTATAAAACATCCAAGATTGATAATAAAACAGCATGGAACAATCAAAAATTATAGATACGTTGGAGACGTATCAACATCCCCAAGCTTAACTCCTACTCGTCCTCGAGTAGGTAAGTTATAAAACAGAATTTTTGATGTGGAACGTTGTTCATCAAGTCATATCATATTCCTTTCTTTATAGCATGGACATTTGGACTTTTATGTGATTCAAAGCAATAGTCTAGTTTTGGCATAATAATTTAGATACTCAAGCATATCAACAAGCAACCATGTCTTTCAAAATATCAATGCTAAAACAAGTTATCCCTAGCCCATCATGCTCAAACATTGATCCATTCATGAAACACACTCAAATATTAACTACACCCAATACTTAAGCACAATCATATTGCCTCCTAGTTGGTGCTTTTTATGAGAGAAGATGGAGACTCAAATTTAAAAATCAAAATTGCATAAAGTAAAAGAAAGGCCCTTCGCAGAGGGAAGTAGGGAGCAGAGGTGCCAGAGCTCAAAGCGAAAAATTAGAGATAAAAAACATTATGGGAGGTGTATCCATCCCACCAACAAACATGACTCAGAGTTCCGAACACTTTCTCAGGGAGTCCTGGACTAAGGGGTCCTCGGGCGTCCGGCCTGTTGGACATGGGCCGGACTAAAGGGCTGTGAAGATACAAGACCGAACACTCTCTCCTGTGTCCGGATGTGACTCTCCTTGGCGTGGAAGGCAAGCTTGGCGTCCAAATATGAAGATTCCTTTCTCTGTAACCGATCTTATGTAACCCTAGATCCCTCCGGTGTCTATATAAACCGGAGGGCTAGGTCCGTAGAGGCCAATAACCAGAATAATAGTCATACAGGCTAGACTTCTAGGGTTTTAGATATTACAATCTCGTGGTAGATCAACTTCTAGGGTTTGCGTGCATGATTAGTGTATGATTGAATCGGGGGCGTCACATCAGCGGAAGAAGCCATACAAAAGAAACAACCTGGGACCATCCAGCTTGGACCGCATACTCGACCGTCCGTGCCAGATCCATGGCACCCGAGACAAACCAGCCAATCATACCAATAGAGATTGTTGGGTTTTTAAACAGGCCGACAAGTTAAATGCCGAGAACAAGGAGGAGGGATCGCAAAGCGAGGACGACGACGAGGAGCCCTGGCCACCGAACACAGGGGGACAGAAAAAGTGTCCCCCTCAGGTCAAAACGGTGAACATGATATACGCTACCCAGATCCCCAAGAGGGAGCGCAAACGCGCGCTCAGGTACGTCTATGCGATAGAGCCAGTCGCCCCAAAATTTAATCCATGGTCGTCATGCCCGATCACCTTCAATCATCGGGATCATCCGACCAGCATCCGTCACGGCGGTTCGGCCGCACTGGTCCTTGACCCAATAATTGATGGATTCCACCTGACGCGAGTCCTCATGGACGGTGGCAGCAGCCTCAACCTGCTCTATCAGGATACAGTGCGCAAAATGGGCATTAATCCATCATGGATCAAGCCCACAAAGACTACCTTTAAAGGAGTCATACCAGGTGTAGAGGCCCGTTGTACGGGCTCAATCACACTAGAGGTTGTCTTTGGATCTCTGGACAACTTCCGAAGCGAAGAGTTAATCTTCAATATCGTCCCCTTTCCCAGCGGCTATCACGCACTACTTGGACGAACCGCATTTGCTCGATTCAATGTGGTGCCACACTATGCTTACCTCAAGCTCAAGAAGCCCGGACCACGCGGCGTCATAATACTTAATGGAAACATGGAACGCTCCCTCCGCACCGAGGAGCACAGCGGTGCCTTAGCAGCAGAAGTACAGAGCGGCCTTTTCAAGCAGAACCTTAATTCGGCGGCCGAGCTCCCGGACACTGTCAAGAGAGTCCGGACTATTCTGCAGCAGGACAGCTCGGCTCGTCAAGAGCTCGACTAGCAATTCGGCCTCCGTCCCAGTCCCGATCAAGTGGCGGCATTCGTACCGCACGTACATAACTACGCACTCAAAATACCATGGGCATAGACGGAGGCATAACTAGCTTGTGATCCAGAATATGGCTCGACCGCCCCTGGACACACATACTTTCACTGTTTCCTTTTTTCTCCTTTTCAGGTTAATTTTCCATAGGTCTTCCCTGATGGCCTAATCACCGGTCCTTTGGAAGGACAAGTACACCAAGACGGCAGTAAGCATGGACGTATAGGGGAATTTTTAGGTGGTCTCTTTAACGATCACTCTACCTGTTTGCAGGACCCACACGCAGCTCCCCCTTGGTGGTGGCATATTAAATAGCTTGTTGCTTATTGCACTACTTGTACAAATGCGCTCTGGCGTATTAATCAAATTATAATGGAAACAGTTTGCGGCCCAAATTCTGCGGCTCTAGCTTATTACCCTTCCTTCTTTCTTTTTTTCGATAACCTTATCAGATAGCACCCGTACACTTTGGTACGTTTCAATTTGCCAGGGGCTTCATAGCACCCCGCAATGCGGCAACAAAGTTCTAACACTTTTTATAGTATAGTTCGGCACCCCGAATTTGGCACTATATGCATTGGCTCCGAATCATGTCTTTGGTCAATAGTTGGGTTGCCCGGCTCCTGTGCTTCCTACCTTTCGTTCCGTTATATCGGCTAGGGTAGTAAAGGGAGAACTACTGCGATTGTGCCCTGGTTTACCCGGATGAGCACCTCAGTAGAGAAAGCCGAAAACTGACTATCATGATGCGGCAAGAGCCGGTCAGCTCTTCGGAGGTCTCAAATCTTTAGAGATTTTTTCCGCATTACGCGAGGGATCGGTACTTACCCGATCAGGTGTTTACAGCATCCTAGTTCGGATACTAGGGGCTGCGCCTATATTTTTTATTGTCAAACTCCTATGGCTAAGTGAGGGAGCTAAAGCCGCATAGTACGATTGCCTGGTTCGTTGCGCTAAACACCTCCTTCAAGGACCAAACAATTGGATCAAGAGTGTTTAGATTACATCCCGAACACCCCCGTACTACCTACGTGGGGGCAGAAGCCGACGACTGGCCAACTCTCAGATTTCACACAACACGGCCGCACAGGAGGTGAATTTTTTAAAACAAACATTATATTACATAACGACTTTGTTTCATCATACAAGACAGAGACAACATGAATGTATTCATTCAAAAATAATGTCTTGCGCACATTGCGTCGCCACAATACGAGACCCCTCCAGGACGTCTTCAAAATACCGCTCAGGCGTGCGGTGCTCCTTGCCCTCAGGAGGTCCCTCGGTCACAAGTTTGACGGCGTCCATCTTCGCCCACCACACCTTGACGCGGGTGAAGGCCATACGCGCGCCCTCGATGCAGACTGACCGCTTGACGACGTCCAGCCGAGGGCAGGCATTCACCAGCCACTTCATGAGACCGAAGTAGCTGCTGGGTATAGCTTCGGCAGGCCACAGCCGGATTATTATATCCTTCATAGCCAGTTCGGCCACCCTATGTAGCTCGACCAGCTGCTTTAGCTGATCGCTAAAGGGCACCGGATGTTCTGGCACAAGGTATTGCGACCAGAACAGCTTCTCCGTTGAGCTCCCTTCTCTGGCTCGGAAGAATTCCGCAGCATCAGAAACACTGTGCGGCAGATCCGCAAACGCCCCTGGAGAACTCCAAATCCGGGTTAGTAAGAAATACTTCTTCTTTACATACTTGCTTTGCATACTAAACGCCTTACCAGCCGCGATTTTCTTGGCCTCCTGGAGGGCGCCCTGGGCTTCAACCCGGGCCTCTTCCGCGCTTTGGCGAGCGTTGGCGAGTTCGATCTCTTGAGCCAAAACATCGCGCTCCAAGGTCTCGCATTTTTTCACGGCATCCTGGAGCTCTTGCTGGATCTCATTAAGAATGGCCTTGTGCTTCTTACGAGCGGCTTGTTCCTTGGCAGCTCTCTCCTCGGCCTCAGCCAGGGCCTTTTTAAGGACCTCGACCTCGGTCGTCGCTCCTACAAATATCATGTCACTACGATCAATACACGTCATTCATTCTTTCCGCATATACAGCAAGTCACAACATACCTTGCTTGTCCTGCAGCTGCCTTTTTACAAGGCCGAGCTCTTCTACGGCCCGCTCCAGACTTTTGCTTTAGTTTGGAGACCTCAGCAGCATGAGAGGTCGCGGCTAGCAACGATGCCTGCTAATTCACATAAGACATATTTAGTTAGTTCCCTGCGAAAATTACTTGATCCTCTGTCCGGTTTTTCTTTTTGAGCACCGGACAGTGTCTCAGGGGCTACTATCTATACTAGGATTTGCTCTTTCGTGTCGCTTACCTCAAAACCTGTCAGCAGGCTGCTGCAGGCTTCGGTCAGTCCGCTCTTGACGGACTGAACCCTCTCAACCACCGTACCCATAAGGATACGGTGTTCATCCACAATGGAAGCACCCTATAGCACTTCCAGTAGATTATCCGGTGTCTCTGGTTGGACAGAGGTCACCGGCAGGATAGGCACACCTCCTTCTCTCGAAGGAGGCTGCTCGCCAGATTCCGGAGCCGTATAGGTTTCCGGAACCGTATTCGGCTGGGGCCGAACTGAACATGGCCCCCATCGCCAGTCTCGATGGGGATCTGCTCCCCATGTGTCGTCCGGCCGAGGTTTCACCCTCTGGCGCCACCCCGACGGCCTCCTGAACCTCTCCCTGGCCCGGGAAGGTCCTTTGAGACAACACCTCATCGTCGCCCTTGGCCTTGGGAGAGTGAGCGGCCGGCGGGGACTCGCTGGCCATCGCCTTTGAATCCAGCGAACCTTCTCGTGAGGATCGCGGGGAGCTGTCGTGGGCCGGACTACAATAGCATAATTCAACATATTAAAACTATGAAGAAGTGAGTCCAGATATATGGACGCATCAGGGTTTTTACTACTTACGATGCGGCCAGGGGCTTGTTTCGGGGGCGCGGCTCTGGGCTGCTGTCAACATCCCAAGCGGAGTTATCCGCAAGGGAACCCTTCCCCTCTTGGATGCCTCTGCCTCCAGATTTGTGGAGGCCGCCCTCTTCTTCCTTCCCCCCTCAGTGGGAGAGCTGCTTTCTTCCTCCTCGTCGTCGTCTTCGGTGGTAGAGGAGGGAGTCTCGTTGCCTTCGGACGTCCTGTCCGAAGCGCCCTTGCGGCGAGGGCCACTCTTGGCCCCCTTGGCCTTCTTCTCTGGCACCTTGTAGGGCGCCGGAACCAGCATCTTTGCCAAGAGCGGGATGACTGGTTCCTCAGGCAGCGGAGCCACACACTAAATCCGCTCCGCCTTCTTCGTCCAGGCCTGAAAATTGAATGGTGACGCTTAAGTATCTTCGCTAAACAATCAAGTAAAGGATGCATCTTGAAACGGGAAAAACTTACCGGACTGGCGGGATGGGCTAGGGCATGCCCACGGTCCCCGGTCGTCTCCGGCGGCGTCTCCTTGCCCGTGAAGAGCACCTTCCAGATGTCCTCATGCGTAGTTCCAAAGAACTATTGCAGAGTCTGGTGCTTGGCCGGATCGAACTCGCATAAATGGCAAGTCCGGCTTTGACATGGAAGGATTGGGCGAACTAGCATCACCTGGATCACATTGGCGAGCTTGACGTTCTTGTCCACCATGCTGTGAATGCGCGTTTGTAGCACTATTAGCTCGTCTGACGAAGACCAGTTCAGGCCCTTCTCTAGCCAGGAGGTGAGCCGCATTGGGGCACCGGACTTGAATTCGGGAGCCGCAGCCCAAGCGGCTTCGCGAGGCTCTGTGATATAGAACCACAGCTTCTGCCACAACTTGACAGTCTCCACGAAGGTACCTTTGGGCCATGTGACGTTGGGCATCTTGCTCACCATGGCACCTCCGCACTCCGCGTGTTGGCCGTCCACCACCTTCGGCTTCACATTGAAGATCTTGAGCCATAGTCTGAAGTGAGGAGGAATGCGGAGGAAGGCCTCGCACACGACGAAAAATGCCTAGATGTTGAGGAAGGAGTTTGGGGCTAGATCATGGAAATCTAGCCCGTAATAGAACATAAGTCCACGGACGAAAGGGTGGAGAGGAAACCCTAACCCGCAGACGAAATGGGGGATGAACACCACCCTCTCATTGGGCTTCGGGGTGGGGACGACTTGCGCCTTGGCCGGAAGCCGGTGGAAGATTTCTTTCGCCAGATACCCGGCCTCCCGAAGCTCGGTGATGTCCTTCTCCTTTACGGAGGAGGCCATCCACTTGCCTTGTGCTCCAGATCCGGACATGGTTGAGTGCTTTCTTAAGGTAGAAAAGATGAGGACTTGGGCACTGGAGCTCGAGAATGGAAGGGCAGAGAAAGAGAGAAGGCATGGGTGAAGAAAAGGGAATCCTTATCTCCTTATAAAGGCAGTGAATATCAAGCGCCTCCCCACTCGCCTTAAAACTCGCCTGTTCCCAAGGGCTGTGCAAATGGCACGGTTGGATTACCCACGCCCGTATTGATGAGAATCCCGCAATAAGGGGACATGATCTCTGCTTTGACAAGACGTGCCAATGAAAACCGCATCTCAAAACATGGAACGGCAGATGAAAATGGTTCGAAATAATGACCGGGTAGACGTGATGTCACCTTACAAAAAGTTGTCAGCGGATTGGACTCGTGAAATATTATACTCTCTGCGGTTGAGTGTGGTACTTATGTTGCAGATCCGGACACGTTCGTTGCGTCCGAAGGCTATCTTGGAGTATTCGGAAAGGGGAACCTGCCTTGCAATGCCGAAAACAATCTGCACGTCGGACACCTCGTCACTGAAGCCTGGTTCAGGGGCTACTAAGGGAGTCCTGGACTAAGGGGTCCTCGGGCGTCTGGCCTGTTGGACATGGGCCGGACTAAAGGGTTGTGAAGATACAAGACCAAAGACTCTCTCCCGTGTCCGGATGGGACTCTCCTTGGCGTGGAACGCAAGCTTGGCGTCCAAATATGAAGATTTCTTTCTCTGTAACCGATCTTATGTAACCCTAGATCCCTCCGGTGTCTATATAAACCGGAGGGCTAGGTCCGTAGAGGCCAATAATCAGAATAATAGTCATACAGGCTAGACTTCTAAGGTTTTAGCCATTACGATCTCGTGGTAGATCAACTCTTGTAATACTCATATTCATCAAGATCAATTAAGCAAGAAGTAGGGTATTACCTCCATAGAGAGGGCCCGAACCTGGGTAAACATTGTGTCCCCTGTCTCCTGTTACCATCGACCTTAGACGCACAGTTCGAGACCCCCTACCCGAGATCCGCCGGTTTTGACACCGACATTGGTGCTTTCATTGAGAGTTCCACTGTGCCGTCCTCAAAAAGTTTGATGGCCCCTTCAATCATCTATAGCAATGCTGTCCAAGGAGAAGTCTTCCTCCCTGGACAGATCTTTGTGTTCGGCGGCTTCGCACTGCGCGCCAACTCGCTTGGTCATCTGGAGCAGATCGATAGCTACACTCCTGGCCGTCAGGTCAGATTCGGGAGCTTGAACTACGTCATGGATATCCGCAGAGACTTCATATTTGACGGAGTCGAGACCACAGCAGCCGCTCCCCACCACCCCGATGAACATGAGTTAAATCTGTCATCGGACCATACCCAGGAGATGGCACCTGTAACTGCTCTGGCCTTAGATCCGGAGCAGATCGCGCCATCCGAAGACGGGAAGCTCAACACCGCCACGGATGCCGCAGTCCCAGCGGAATCAAAGCCGCACACAAACCCAACCTCGAGTGGAATCTATGTCACCGGAGCCTCGGACTCGTTTCTGGCTACAGGTTCCGAACCATGTGCGTCCACGTGCGTCGAGCTCGATCAGTCTTCGATCGTTGAATTCAGCTCCGCGGACATTTTTCGGCACTCGCCTTTGGGCGACGTGTTAAACTCGTTAAAAACACTATCCTTAGCGGGGGGCTTGCAGCCGAATTATATCCGGTTCGAACTGGAGGCTGATGACGGAGAACTTCGCTTCCCACCCACCACCCACTTCATAGCCACTGTCGAAGATCTAACCGACATGCTCGATTACGGCTCTGAAGATGTCGACGGTATGGACGACGATGCTGATGAGGAGCAGGGCCAAAACCCGCCGTTTACCGGACGCTGGACGGCCACCTCTTCTTACGACGTGTACATGGTGGATACACCTAAAAGAACTAACGACGATGACAAAGAAGATCCAGTTGAGGATGAACCTCCTGTGATACAGCCAAAACGCCGGCGTCAGCGGCGCCGCTCTAAGTCACGTCATGGAAAAGACAGCAATACTGGCACGGGAGAAACAGGCCATACACGACGAAGATAATGAAGACCCCGTTGAGATAACTTCCGAACAGGAGGAACGGGAAAACGGGCAAGTTAGCCCTGATGAACAGGCCATACACGATGACTCGGAGGACAGTAATTATCTTCCACTCTCCGAGGATGAGGCGAGCCTCGGCAATGAGGATTTTATCGTGCCTGAGGAACCTCTCGAGCAGGAGCGCTTTAAGCGCAAGCTAATAGCCAGTGCAAGGAGCCTGAAAAAGAAGCAGCAGCAGCTTCAAGCTGACCAAGATCTACTCAATGATAGATGGACTGATGTCCTAGCTGCCGAAGAATATGGCCTCTAGCGCCCAGCCAAAAGTTACCCGAAGCGCAAATTGCTACCTCAGTTCGATGATGAGGCGTCGGAGCCCGTACCATCATCGCGCAATGCGGCTGACCGACCACCACGCGGTCGGGATAAACCGGCAACTCAAGCAGAACACCAGCCCGCCTCGCCTCATCGTAAAGGCAGAGATAAAATAGCTCGTGGTTATACATATGACCTTCGGCAGGAACTGGACAACAGAGCAGGACATACCTGATCGGTCTACAGATCGCGAGGACGTGCCCCGACACGTGATGACGGCTATCTATTCGGACGTGACAAGCCTAGTCACGCCCGGGCCGAAAACCGCAGACAGACTCCATCGGAGCTACGTCGCGATGTGGCCCGATATAGAGGTGCCGCACACCCTCTTCGCTTCACTGACGAAGTAATGGAGCATGAATTCCGAGAAGGGTTTAAACCCGTGAATATTGAATCATACGATGGAACAACTGATCCCATGGTGTGGATCGAGGATTTTCTTCTCCATATCCATATGGCCCGCGGAGATGACCTCCACGCCATCAAATACCTCCCGTTAAAACTCAAAGGGCCAGCTCGGCACTGGTTAAACAGTCTGCCTGAAAACTCTATTGGCAGCTGGGAGGATTTGGAAGACGCCTTCTGCGACAACTTCCAAGGTACATATGTCCGGCCACCAGATGCTGATGACTTAAGCCACATAGTTCAACAACCCGGAGAGTCAGCCAGGAAATTCTGGACTAGGTTCCTAACTGAAAAGAACCTGATCATCGACTGTCCGGATGCCGAAGCCCTAGCGGCCTTTAAACACAGCATCCGCGATGAATGGCTCGCCCGCCACCTCGGCCAAGAAAAGCCGAAGTCCATGGCAGCCCTCACGGCACTCACGACCCGCTTTTGTGCGGGTGAGGATAGTTGGCTGGCCCGTAGCAAAAACATGGCAAGCGAAGCGGGCACCTCCGGGGTAAAAAACAACAACGGCAAGCTCCGACGCAAACAGGCACAAACGTCGAAGCAATGGTGATAACACCGATGACACTACAGTCAACGCCGGATTCAGTGGCTCCAAGTCCGGTCAGCTGTGACGCCCGGATAATTAAGCTACAGTAATCCTCTACTAATGATGCCACGTCACCTCGATTTCTGTTAATAAACTCGCGTTAGTTCAAAACGATTCAAATTCAAATTTTAATTAAAGGCAAACAATAAAAGTTTTCAAATATTAAAACTAAAATGTTCGGAGTGAGCCAAATAATGCATAGGTAATTATGGCAGAGAAACCACACTTTTATAAAATGTTTAAATACTCTAAAATGATTTAAACCGTAGCAAAAACAATTATATAAATGCCTTTGGTATTTTATAAATTGCTAAACTATTTTAATTCGGGGTAAAACTTTTATGACAGTGGGTTATTCTAGAACATTATTTTAGGGGCTATTGTTATATTTTACTGGACTAAAATTAATGTGCAACTAAAAGAAAAACAAAAAAGAAAAGAACACAAAAATGAAAATAAGAAGAAGATCTAAACTACTGAACCTTTGGCCCATCTAGCCTAATGGCTGGCCCAGCCCACCCCAGGCGCCTCCCCCTTCCTCTGTTCACCAGAGGGGGTCGTGGCGACCATCCAGGCCGCCATGGCCATCAGTGGCGTCGTGGAAGCCATCCCACGGCTCCTCTGGGGATAAGGAGCCCCCTCCCCCGAACCCTAGCATTCCCAGGACCTTTTCCCCTCTCCTCCTCGCGCTGCTACTTCCTCTCCCTTGCGTGGCCGCCTCTGTCGCCGCCATTGCCTCGCTGCCCCGTAGCCACCGAGATCCTCGCGCCGCCGGATCATGCCCTGAAGGATCACCGTCGTCTGTTGCATCTACTACGAGCATCGGCTCAACAGGGGCCGCTCTGCATCATCGCCATCGCCCCGTCTACTCCGGCTATCGCCACCACTGCTCGACGCTGATTCGCGCCGCCCCGACTAGCTCCGGCTTCCCCGAGCTCATCCCCGCCCTCCCAATGAGCACCCACTCCAGTCCCCTTCCTTCTTGGCCCTTCGCGCGCATGTTAGCTAGCTTCTCCGTCGGGACCGAACCACCGGCGCGCGTCATGCCCGTCACTGCTCGTCGCGCCCGCGCGTGGCCTCTCCTCCGCCCCGCCTCTGCTTGCTGCTGCTCTACGGCGTGTTGCCGCTACGGCCACGCGCGCCTGCGTCGCCTGCAGCCATTGCTGCTTGTGCCACTCGCCCGCCTCTGCTGCCTTGCTGCTCGCCCTGCTCGCTGCCGCTGCCTCTGCCGCTCCTCTACTGCTGCTAGTGCCGCCGCCACTACCTCCCGCTCCCCGCGCCAGCAGACGCCGTGCCCTCATCCGCATTGCGCGCCCTGCCTGCACTGTCGCACCCGCTGCTGCTCACGCTCACACGCGCCACCGCCGCCCCTGCACGCTGCCCCTGCACCAGTCGACGCCACCTCTGGACGCACTGCATCACGGGCTCTCCGACGCGCCCGCCCGCGCCTCCAGCGGCCATCGGAAACGACTGACCGGAGCTCCTCCGCCGCGCCGGGTTAATGCCGGAGTTAGCCGCCAGTTAACCCCGGTTAATTATCCCCTAATGACCCCCCAACGTGCCACTGACGTGTGGGCCCACCACATAAATTAACTGTTGTTTAATTATAACTAACCCCACCCGCACTATTCACCGTCTGACTAATCAACCGTTGACTGCTGACTCAGCAGTCAACAGGGCCCACTGTCGGCCTCTTGTACACTGCTGGGTGCACTGGACCGAGTGCACCTAGCCTTTTCCTTTTATTTTTCGAAATTAAATAAATTCCAGGAATTCCAAAAAAACTTTAAAACTTTAGAAAATCATAGAAAATAAACCGTAGCTCGGATGAAACTACTTTGTACATCAAAGTTGCTCAGAACGACGAGAAGAATCCGATACGCAGTCCGTTCGCCCGCCACACGTCTCTAGCATAGCGAACGTGCAACATTTCACCTCCAGTTCATTTGTCCGAAAACGTTAAACACCGGGAATACTTTCCCGGATGTTATCCCCCTTCGCCGGCATCGCCTAGTACCGCGTTAGGGCATACCTAGCACTGCGTATTGCCTCGTTAAGTTTTGTTATGCTTTGTTTGCTTCGTATTTACTGTTTCTTCCCCCCTCTTCTTCTCCGGTAGACCCCGAGACCGGCGCTGATGCCACCGAGTACAACTACGTCACCGACGACCCTTCTTCCTGTACAACAGAGCTTCCAGGCAAGCCCCCCCTTGATCACCAGATATCGCCTACTCCTTCTCTCTACTGCTTGCATTAGAGTAGTGTAGCATGTTACTGCTTTCGCTTAATCCTATTCTGCTGCATAGCCTGTCATTGTTGCTACAGTTGTTACCCTTACCTGCAATCCTAAATGTTTAGTATAGGATGCTAGTATTCCATCAATGGCCCTACACTCTTGTCCGTCTGCCATGCTATCCTACTGGGCCGTGATCACTTCGGGAGGTGATCACGGGCATATGCTATATACTTTATACTCTTACATTACTTGTGATACTGTTCGGAGATGGGGGCTGAAGGGGCAGATGGCTCCATCCCGGTAGAGGTGGGCCTGGGTTCCCGACGGCCCCCGAGACTTACTTTGTGGCGGAGCGACAGGGCAGGTTGAGACCACCTAGGAGAGAGGTGGGCCTGGCCCTGGTCGGCGTCTGTGGCTACATCAATTAACACGCTTAATGAGATCTTGGTATTTGATCTGAGTCTGGCCACTGGCCTATACGCACTAACCAACTACGCGGGAACATTTATGGGCACTCGACGTCGTGGTATCAGCCGAAGCCTTCTTGACGTCAGCGACTGAGCGGCGCGCGCCGGGTTGGACCGCGTAACGCAACTTCCTTTGTAAGGGAGGTTGCCAGGTCTGCTCTCCGGCCGCCCACGCAATGTGCAGGTGTGCAATGGGCGATGGGCCCAGACCCCTGCGCGCATAGGATTTAGACCGGCGTGCTGACCTCTCTGTTGTGCTTAGGTGGGGCTGCGACGTGTTGATCTTCCGAGGCCGGGCATGACCCAGGAAAGTGTGTCCGGCCAAAGGGGATCGAGCGTGTTGGGTAATGTGGTGCACCCCTGCAGGGAAGTTTATCTATTCGAATAGTCGTGATCCTCGGTAACAGGACGACCCGGAGTTGTACCTTGACCTTATGACAACTAAAACCGGATACTTAATAAAACACACCCTTCCAAGTGCCAGATATAACCCGACGATCGATCTCACACAGGGCGACGTGGGGAGGATCGCCGGGTAGGATTATGCTATGCGATGATACTTGGTGAACTTACCATCTACTCTCTTCTACATGCTGCAAGATGGAGGCTGCCAGAAGCGTAGTCTTTGACAGGACTAGCTATCCCCCTCTTATTCTGGCATTCTGCAGTTCAGTCCACCGATATTGCCCCTTTACAGAGATACCCATGCATATGTAGTGTAGATCCTTGCTTGCGAGTACTTTGGATGAGTACTCACGGTTGCTTTTCCCCCTCTTTTCCCCTTTTCCTTTCCTCTCGGTTGTCGCAACCAGATGCTGGAGCCCAGGAGCCAGACGCCACCATCGATGACGACTCCTACTACACCGGAGGTGCCTACTACTACGTGCAGGCCGTTGACGACGACCAGGAGTAGTTTAGGAGGATCCCAGGCAGGAGGCCTGCGCCTCTTTTGATCTGTATCCCAGTTTGTGCTAGCTTTCTTAAGGCAGACTTGTTTACTTATGTCTGTACTCAGATATTGTTGCTTCCGTTGAGTCGTCTATGATCAAGCAATTGTATTCGAGCCCTCGAGGCCCCTGGCTTGTATGACTTATTTATGTTTTAGAGTTGTGTTGTGATATCTTCCCGTGAGTCCCTGATCTTGATCGTACACGTTTGCGTGCATGATTAGTGTACGATTGAATCGGGGGCGTCACAAGTTGGTATCAGAGCCGACTGCCTGTAGGAATCCCCCTTTCCAACTCCTTGGCCGAAGTTGAGTCTAGTCATTGCTAAACTTTTACTAACATGGCTGTGTGGCTTACGGGCCCACATCGCCATTGGGTGGTATTAGGATCTTTTATTCCTCGACCTTTACTCTGCGACTCTGACATCTCTTCTATTCAGGTAAAATAAATTTTTCTAACCCTAACATTAGGATCTCGTGATCACTTCCAACCGGAGAGCCCCTTGTTACAGATTATCGCCTGCTGCACTAGAAGATTCCGAAGATACTTTTCGATGTTCTTTCGAGAACTTGTGCTCATCGGGTTTGCAATTCCCTACCACCGAGACATCCCTATGGATAGCTACTTATACTTGACATCCAGAACTTCATTCTCGATTACTCTTGTTAGTACAAGATACCCTATGATCCTCTCTATTGTTTCGAGAATATTTTGTGCCTACTGCCTTGCAGTTCCTTGCCACCTGAATACCCCTTACGGATAATTCCTCATGCTTATCGAGGATTCATTCATCCCCAGTTGTTCATGCCTTTCACAAAATACTTCGAAATGCCATTCGATCTTCCAAGAATCCTCTACAGCTTAGTGCTTTTGAGATTCTTGTTGCCTGCTGCGTTGTGGTTAATTCCATATGCCTAGCAATATTCTTTGACGTCCTTTGTCATTATCATCTTGAGTCCCTCGATTCAATACGTGTGTGACTGCTCACAATCATCACCTGATCCTTAGGAATTGTGTTTCTGGCTCAGACGTCATTCCAGATATGAGCTGGTTTTCCGCCAATCAAACATTGACTGATGGTGCCTCTAAGTCTACTCAACTTACTCGTAATTTATCACGGCATCTGATTCTGATACACCGATCTGGAATTCATAATTTCTTTGATTTTAAAACATCAAAGTATTCAGATATTGCCATAATCTGATGCCTTTGCATTCTTTCTTCCTCTGGTTGAGTACTGATATTCATGTCAGCTCCGTTGTGGACCGCCAGACCAATTGTTGGGTTGTTATCCGATGGTATCATTCACATTCAAATCTTTTGAGTTCTTTTCCTGATACATAATTCCTTTGGTAAATTGTATCCTCTGCTTTGACAACCATGCTCTACTTTCGAGCTTGTGTTAATTACTCCCAATAGTTTGTGGTATATGTTCCTAAGATGCCCCGATGGGTTGAACCAATGCCTTACCTAATCTGTGTGAGCCCGAAAGATTTCACGGACCATACGCATCTGGTATTTCACTAGGTAAAACTTTGAACACTAATTCCATTATTGAAACGAGAAGTAAATGTAAGGTTGTGCTTTGGAGAAGTGGGAGTCGACCTTGAACTTTGTGTTCATGCCCATGGACCCGATGTGGAACTTATCATGGAAGCTTCTTGTATTAATAATGGTCCCCTTGTTATAAGTTCATCTTGTATCTATGTTGGTCCTTTGCAACCGTGGTTCCGACCATGATTGATCATCTTTGATCCTTTTCTCAGACAACTTGAAGTACTTGCCTTATGCAGATCAATACGCATGCCCAACCTCAATTTTGGTCTACCTTCGAGTATTACCCCCTAGTGTCTTGAGGGTATCACGCCATCGCACTACATCTTATAAATTGCTGATGAATTCGTACCTTTCCCTGTCCTTGTCACTCCACGGGTTCTGGGTTGCCGTCAACCGAGAACGCCGATTAGTGAATCGAATCTTCACTACAATTCAGTACTTCTAGTACTTTGTTGTTGAGGAGTTTAATACTCCATCATGCCATTCCTAGCCTGATCGGCTATATCATTATTGTGCTAAATTTTAACTGTGCTACCTGGCCCTTCTTCCCAGAGCATAATTTTTGATGATGATATAACCTTACGCCGATCTTCCTCGTCGTATCATTTTGCCTTGAACGACAAGCTTGATTTCGAGTTGTGTCGTACCCTTGGTTCCAATAACCTTTCGCTTCACCATTCATTTGACTCTTGTCATCACCGATTGATTACATCTTGAAATCTCTCGACAAATGTGTCATGATCATCATCAACATTCTGAGCTCTTCCAAGATAACTATTGAATTCTTGATGAGAAATACCACCCTTGCCCCTCGATGATCTGTGTGATCATAGACAACATTATTGCCTCCCCTCCGACACAAAATTGATCATGTTATGGAGCTCCTTGCTATCCAGCTTATGTTATGTTCTACCTTGGGTACCACTGTGTTTTATGTCAAGAATGTCGCGAGAATTTCACCACCCCTTAAGAATTCTTGATACAAGTGATATTTATTACCATCACCATTCTTTTCTCGGTCCCCGTGATGTTTCTAACCGGAATACTGACAAATGATCAGTGATGTGTAAATTCAAAACTTCTAGCAACCCTATTGCTTTGACGTTAATGGTCGATAGCTCCATTCTAAGTCTATTTCTTATCGAATCATCATTCGAACATTGATTGTGCTACCTAGTCCAGATTTTCGGGTGCACCTTTCTATCATTGTTCAATTGTGTATGTTTTCATCGAACATACATCATTATATCATTTGATCTGACTAATGTTATCTCCTTGTTCACATAATTGTGGAAATCATCTTTTGTTAATCTCGATGAATTGTCGCTGAGTCCATCAACCACCTCCTCATCTTCTCCTTAGTTTAATTATGAACTCTTGTTTTGGAACTCGCTTCCATAGTTCAATTCACGAGAATCTTACAATGTCATCTCGACAATTTGTGTTGCACCTTTCTTCTCAGGCATCCTAAGTCTGAGTTATCCTGCCACCTATCAGAACTGAATCTCGGTCTGATATGATGTTGGAACATATTTCCAAGAGTTATAACTTTGGTCTTTATATGACCCGGTAAGGTGGTGTCATACCTAGCCCACCTGGCCGGAGGCCCTATTGTTATAGTTTCCTTTTTAACAAGGTTAACCATTTTTCCATGAGGAAATTGAATGCCTTGTTTAATAAGTTTATCCTGATGGATCCTTGTGTATCCAAAGTCTGACCTTTGCTTGAAGACCATGTCAATGCCATCTCGAAGCATGTATGTGGTACTCCTATCATCAATAAGAACACTTGAAGCACAATGCTAAATTTTCTTAATCAAATTATCCAAACATCATTGTATGGGTAATGTCATGAAATTTCTCCCCCCTTTCCTAAAGGGTTTTCTACAATTATATCCTGTCATGGGTATCATGCTCTGCTTGTCCTTGGGAAGGATATACCCCTGAAATATGTGTTTAAACACATTTTCCTTTCCATTGTTCTGTTTAATCTGATAATCACATTTTCATTTCCATTGTTTTGTTTACCTTCTTGAGGTTTATATGATCTAAGCAGTAATAAGTCACTACTTTTGTAAGCACCTCGGTGTACAACTCTGTCAGTAAGAACCTGTTACTATTGTTGATGACATTCCGGTATCCACCGATGGACGAGAACCTTGCCTATTGGTCCGCCTCGTTCAACGAGCAGGAAAATGGTTCTCTTCGTCCCTCGCCCTTGGTATCGATGTTGTTGCCGACATAACTGACAGGCTACCCTCTGACATGCCTTGCTGTCGTGACCGTGCAAGATGTCATCGCTCCTTCTATTTTTAACCCACATAGTGGGCCCATAACCCACAATTCCACAGGATCGAAACCTGACTCTCCTGTAAACCCCTGTTGCCAAAGTTATTCCTCGCGCTTGACTTCGTAAGTAATTCATGGACCACCTTCCTAGTGATCTATTCTGGTACCAAATGCAATACTTATTCTCGTTGCTCTGAACCCCTTTCACACGATGTTTCAGACATCGAACGGCTGTCTATCGACTTGGAACACCTTATTGTACCTTCTTACTTTACTCTCGATGTGTTTTAATTGTTCAACTCAAGAGGTACTCATATGCTCATTCATGGGTTAATCCCAGATTATTACCCTTATAGCATTCTGTCATTGCCGATCTGCCCCGTTACCTATTCGTAAGTACGAAGGAACCCCCGAAGAAAGGATGACGACTTCATAATGATGACCTGAAGCAGTGGAATGAATACATTAATGTAATGGATCGATCTCTGCGAGAAGAGCAACCAAGACCGAGAAGATTCGTTAGAAATTCGTAACCAGACCTTTCCCCTTTATCCCACCTCTTAAATCTCGGGACGAGATTTCTTGAAGTGGAGGAGAGGTGTGAAGCCCGGATAATTAAGCTACAGTAACCCTCTACTAATGATGCCACGTCACCTCGATTTCTGTTAATAAACTCGCGTTAGTTCAAAACGATTCAAATTCAAATTTTAATTAAAGGGAAACAATAAAAGTTTTCAAATATTAAAACTAAAATGTTCGGAGTGAGCCAAATAATGCATAGGTAATTATGGCAGAGAAACCACACTTTTATAAAATGTTTAAATACTCTAAAATGATTAATACCGTAGAAAAAACAATTATATAAATGCCTTTGGTATTTTATAAATTGCTAAACTATTTTAATTTGGGGTAAAACTTTTATGACAGTGGGTTATTCTGGAACATTATTTTAGGGGCTATTCTTATATTTTACTGGCTAAAATTAATGTGTAAGTAAAAGAAAAACAGAAAAGAAAAGAACACAAATAATGAAAATAAGAAGAAGATCTAAACTACTGAACCTTTGGCCCATCTAGCCTAATGGCTGGCCCAGCCCACCCCGAGCGCCTCCCCCTTCCTCTGTTCACCAGAGGTGGTCGTGGCGACCATCCAGGCCACCATGGCCATTAGTGGCGTCGTGGAGGCCATCCCACGGCTCCTCTGGGGATAAGGACCCCCTCCCCCGAACCCTAGCAGCCCCAGGACCTTTTCCCCTCTCCTCCTTGCGCTGCTACTTCCTCTCCCTCGCGTGGCCGCCTCTGTCGCCGCCATTGCCTCGCTGCCCCGTAGCCACCGAGATCCTCGCGCCGCCGGATCATGTCCTAAAGGATCACCGTCGTCTGCTGCATCTACTATGAGCATCGGCTCAACTGGGGCCGCTCTGCATCATCGCCATCGCCCCGTCTACTCCGGCTATCGCTGCCACTGCTCGACGCTGATTCGCGCCGCCCCGACTAGCTCCGGCTTCCCTGATCTCATCCCTGGCCTACCAGTGAGCACCCACTCCAGTCCCCTTCCTTCTTGGCCCTTCGCGTGCACGTTAGCTAGCTTCTCTGTCGGGACCGAACCACCGCCGCGCGTCGTGCCCGTCACTGCTCGTCGCGCCCGCGCGTGGCCTCTCCTCCGCCCCCGCCTCTGCTTGTTGCTGCTCTGCGGCGTGTTGCGCTGCGGCTACGCGCGCCCGCGTCGCCTGCAGTTGCTGCTGCTCGTGCCACTCGCCCGCCTCTGCTGCCTCGCTGCTCGCCCTGCTCGCTGCCGCTACCTCTGCGCTCCTCTGCTGTTGCTAGTGCCGCCGCCACTACCTCCCGCTCCTCGCGCCACCAGACGCCGTGCCCTCATCCGCATCACGCGCCCCGCCTGCACGGTCGCGCCTACTGCTGCTCACGCTCACACTCGCCGCCGCCGCCCCTGCACGCCGCCCGAGCACCAGTCGATGCCACCTCTGGATGCACCGCATCACGGGCTCTCCGACGCGCCCGCCCGCGCCTCAAGCGGCCGTCGGAAATGGCCGGCCGGAGCTCCTCCGCCGCGCCGGGTTAATGCCGGAGTTAGCCGCCGGTTAATCCTGGTTAATTATCCCCTAATGACCCCCAACGTGCCACTGACGTGTGGCCCCACCTCATAAATTAAATGTTGTTTAATTATAACTAACCCCACCCGCACTATTCACCGTCTGACTAGTTAACCGTTGACTGCTAACTCAGCAGTCAACGGGGCCCACTGTCGGCCTCTTGTACACTGCTGGGTGCACTGGACCGAGTGCACCTAGACTTTTCCTTTTATTTTCGAAATTAAATAAATTCCAGGAGTTTCAAAAAAACTTTAAAACTTTAGAAAATCATAGAAAATAAACCGTAGCTCGTATGAAACTACTTTGTACATGAAAGTTGCTCAGAACGACGAGACGAATCCGGATAAGCAGTCCGTTCGCCCGCCACACGTCCCTAGCATAGAGAAAGTGCAACATTTCACCTTCAGTTCATTTGTCCGAAAACGTCAAATACCGGGAATACTTTCCCGGATGTTTTCCCCCTTCGCCGGCATCGCCTTGTACCGCGTTAGGGCATACCTAGCACTGCGTATTGCCTCGTTATGTTTTGCGATGCTTTGTTTGCTTCGTATTTACTGTTTCTTCCCCCTCTTCTTCTCCGGTAGACCCCGAGACCGGCGTTGATGCCACCGAGTACGACTACGTCACCAACGACCCTTCTGCGTGTACAACAGAGATTCCAGGAAAGCCCCCCCCTTGATCACCAGATATCGCCTATTCCTTCTCCCTACTGCTTGCATTAGAGTAGTGTAGCATGTTACTGCTTTCCCTTGATCCTATTCTGCTGCATAGCCTGTCATTGTTGCTACAGTTGTTACCCTTACCTGCAATCCTAAATGCTTAGTATAGGATGCTAGTATTCCATCAGTGGCCCTACACTCTTGTCCGTCTGCCATGCTATCCCACTGGGCCGTGATCACTTCGGGAGGTGATCACGGGCATATGCTATATACTTTATGCTCTTACATTACTTGTGATACTGTTTGGAGATGGGGGCTGAAGGGGCAGGTGGCTCCATCCCGGTAGAGGTGGCCCTGGGTTTCCGACGGCCCCCGACTATTACTTTGTGGCGGAGTGACAGGGCAGGTTGAGACCACCTAGGAGAGAGGTGGGCCTGGCCCTGGTCGGTGTCCGTGGCTACATCAATTAACACGCTTAACGAGATCTTGGTATTTGATCTGAGTCTGGCCACTGGCCTATACGCACTAACCAACTACGCGGGAACAGTTATGGGCACTCGACGTCGTGGTATCAGCCGAAGCCTTCTTGACTTCAGCGATTGAGCGGCGCGCGCCGGGTTGGACCGCGTAATGCAACTTCCTTTGTAATGGAGGTTGCTAGGTCTGCTCTCCGGCCACCCACGCAACTTGCAGGTGTGCAATGGGCGATGGGCCCAGACCCCTGCGCACATAGGATTTAGACCGGCATGCTGACCTCTCTGTTGTGCTTAGGTGGGGCTGCGACATGTTGATCTTCCGAGGCCGGGCATGACCCATGAAAGTGTGTCCGGCCAAAGGGGATCGAGCGTGTTGGGTAATGTGGTGCACCCCTGCAGGGAACTTTATCTATTCGAATAGTCGTGATCCTCGGTAACAGGACGACCTAGAGTTGTACCTTGACCTTATGACAACTAGAACCGGATACTTAATAAAACACACCCTTCCATGTCCCAGATATAACCTGGTGATCGCTCTCACACAGGGCGACGAGGGGAGGATCGCCGGGTAGGATTATGCTATGCGATGATACTTGGTGAACTTACAATCTACTCTCTTCTACATGCTGCAAGATGGAGGTTGCCAGAAGCGTAGTCTTCGACAGGACTAGCTATCCCCCTCTTATTCTGGCATTCTGCAGTTCAGTCCACCGATATTGCCCCTTTACACAGATACCCATGCATCTGTAGTGTAGATCCTTGCTTGCGAGTACTTTGGATGAGTACTCACGGTTGCTTTTCCGCCTCCTTTCCCCTTTTCCTTTCCTCTCGGTTGTCGCAACCAGATGCTGGAGCCCAGGAGCCAGACGCCACCGTCGATGACGACTCCTACTACACCGGAGGTGCCTACTACTACGTGCAGGCCGCTGATGACGACCAGGAGTAGTTTAGGAGGATCCCAGGCAGGAGGCCTGCGTCTCTTTCAATCTGTATCCCAGTTTGTGCTAGCCTTCTTAAGGCAGACTTGTTTACTTATGTCTGTACTCAGATATTGTTGCTTCCGCTGACTCGTCTATGATCGAGCACTTGTATTCGAGACCTCGAGGCCCCTGGCTTGTATTATGATGCTGGTATGACTTATTTATGTTTTAGAGTTGTGTTGTGATATCTTCCCGTGAGTCCCTGATCTTGATCGTACACGTTTGCGCGCATGATTAGTGTACGATTGAATCGGGGGCGTCACATCAGCGGAATAAGCCATACAAAAGAAACAACCTGGGACCATCCAGCTTGGACTGCATACTCGACCGTCCGTGCCAGATCCATGGCACCCCAGACAAACCAGCCAATCATACCAATAGAGATTGTTGGGTTTTTAAACAGGCCGGCGAGTTAAATGCCGAGAACAAGGAGGAGGGATCGCAAAGCGAGGACGACGACGAGGAGCCCTGGCCACCGAACAAAGGGGGACAGAAGAAGTGTCCCCCTCAGGTCAAAACGGTGAACATGATATACGTACCCACATCCCCAAGAGGGAGCGCAAATGCGCGCTCAGGGACGTCTATGCGATAGAGCCAGTCGCCCCAAAATTTAATCCATGGTCGTCATGCCCGATCACCTTCAATCATCGGGATCATCCGACCAGCATCCGTCATGGCGGTTCGGCCGCACTGGTCCTTGACCCAATAATTGATGGATTCCACCTGACGCGAGTCCTCATGGACGGTGGCAGCAGCCTCAACCTGCTCTATCATGATACCGTGCGCAAAATGGGCATTAATCCATCATGGATCAAGCCCACAAAGACTACCTTTAAAGGAGTCATACCAGGTGTAGAGGCCCGCTTTACGGGCTCAATCACACTAGAGATTGTCTTCGGATCTCTGGACAACTTCCGAAGCGAAGAGTTAATCTTCAATATTGTCCCCTTTCCCAGCGGCTATCACGCACTACTTGGACGAACCGCATTTCCTCGATTCAATGCGGTGCCACACTATGCTTACCTCAAGCTCAAGATGCCGGGACCACGCGGCGCCATAATACTTAATGGAAACACGGAACACTCCCTCCGCACCGAGGAGCACACCGGTGCCTTAGCAGCAGAAGTACAGAGCGGCCTTTTCAAGCAGAACCTTAATTTGGCGGCCGAGCTCCCGGACACTGTCAAGAGAGTCCGGACTATTCTGCAGCAGGACAGCTCGGCTCGTCAAGAGCTCGACTAGCAATTCGGCCTCCATCCCAGTCCCGGTCAAGTGGCGGCATTCGTACCGCGCGTACATAACTACGCACTCAAAATACCATGGGCATAGACGGAGGCATAACTAGCTTGTGATCCACAATATGGGTCGACCGCCCCTGGACACACATACTTTCACTGTTTCCTTTTTTCTCCTTTTCAGGTTACTTTTCCATAGGTCTTCCCTGATGGCCTAATCACCGGTCCTTTGGAAGGACAAGTACACCAAGACGGCAGTAAGCATGGACGTATAGGGGAATTTTTAGGTGGTCTCTTTAACGATCACTGTACCTGTTTGCAGGACCCACACGCAGCTCTCCCTTGGTGGTGGCATATTAAATAGCTTGTTGCTTATTGCACTACTTGTACAAATGCGCTTTGACGTATTAATCAAATTATAATGGAAACAGTTTGCGGCCCAAATTCTGCGGCTCTAGCTTATTACCCTCCCTTTTTTTTTGATAACCTTATCAGATAGCACCCGTACACTTTGGTACGTTTCAATTTGCCAGGGGCTTCATAGCACCCCGCAATGCGGCAAAAAAGTTCTAACACTTTTTACAGTATAGTTCGGCACCCCGAATTTGGCACTATATGCATTGGCTCCGAATCATGTCTTTGGTCAATAGTTGGGTTGCCCGGCTCCTGTGCTCGCTACCTTTCGTTCTGTTATATCGGCTAGGGTAGTAAAGGGAGAACTACTGCGATTGTGCCCTGGTTTACCCGGATGAGCACCTCAGTAGAGAAAGCCGAAAACTGACTATCATGATGCGGCGAGAGCCGGTCAGCTCTTCGGAGGTCTCAAATCTTTAGAGATTTTTTCCGCATTACGCGAGGGATCGGTACTTACCCGATCAGGTGTTTACAGCATCCTAGTTCGGATACTAGGGGCTGCGCCTATATTTTTTATTGTCAAACTCTTATGGCTAAGTGAGGGAGCTAAAGCCGCATAGTACGATTGCCTGGTTCGTTGTGCTAAACACCTCCTTCAAGGACCAAACAATTGGATCAAGAGTGTTTAGATTACATCCCGAACACCCCCGTACTACCTACGTGGAGGCAGAAGCCGACGACTGGCCAACTCTCAGATTTCACACAACACGGCCGCACAGGAGGTGAATTTTTTTAAAACAAACATTATATTACATAACGACTTTGTTTCATCATACAAGACAGAGACAACATGAATGTATTCATTCAAAAATAATGTCTTGCGCACATTGCGTCGCCACAATACGAGACCCCTCCAGGACTCTTCAAAATACCGCTCAGGCGTGCGGTGCTCCTTGCCCTCAGGAGGTCCCTCGGTCACAAGCTTGACGGCGTCCATCTTCGCCCACCACACCTTGACGCGGGTGAAGGCCATACGCGCGCCCTCGATGCAGACTGACCACTTGACGACGTCCAACCGAGGGCAGGCATTCACCAGCCTCTTCACGAGACCGAAGTAGCTGCTGGGTATAGCTTCGGCAGGCCACAGCCGGATTATTATATCCTTCATAGCCAGTTCGGCCACCCTATGCAGCTCGACCAGCTGCTTTAGCTGATCGCTAAAGGGCACCGGATGTTCTGGCACAAGGTATTGCGACCAGAACAGCTTCTCCGTTGAGCTCCCTTCTCTGGCTCGGAAGAATTCCGCAGCATCAGAAACACTGTGCGGCAGATCCGCAAACGCCCCTGGAGAACTCCAAATCCGGGTTAGTAAGAAATACTTCTTCTTTACATACTTGCTTTGCATACTAAACGCCTTACCAGCCGCGATTTTCTTGGCCTCCTGGAGGGCGCCCTGGGCTTCAACCCGGGCCTCTTCCGCGCTTTGGCGAGCCTTGGCGAGTTCGATCTCTTGAGCCAAAACATCGCGCTCCAAGGTCTCGCATTTTTTCACGGCATCCTGGAGCTCTTGCTGGATCTCATTAAGCATGGCCTCGTGCTTCTTACGAGCGGCTTGTTCCTTGGCAGCTCTCTCCTCGGCCTCGGCCAGGGCCTTTTTAAGGACCTCGACCTCGGTCGTCGCTCCTACAAATATCATGTCACTACGATCAATACACGTCATTCATTCTTTCCGCATATACAGCAAGTCACAACATACCTTGCTTGTCCTGCAGCTGCCTTTTTACAAGGCCGAGCTCTTCTGCGGCCCGCTCCAGACTTTTGCTTTAGTCTGGAGACCTCAGCAGCATGAGAAAGTCTGGAGACCTCAGCAGCATGAGAGGTCGCGGCCAGCAACGATGCCTGCTAATTCACATAAGACATATTTAGTTAGTTCCCTGCGAAAATTACTTAATCCTCTGTCCGGTTTTTCTTTTTGAGCACCGGACAGTGTCTCAAGGGCTACTATCTATACTAGGATTTGCTCTTTTGTGTCGCTTACCTCAAAACCTATCAGCAGGCTGCTGCAGGCTTCGGTCAGTCCGGTCTTGACGGACTGAACCCTCTCAACCACCGTACCCATAAGGATACGGTGTTCATCCACAATGGAAGCGCCCTGTAGCACTTCCAGTAGATTATCCGGTGTCTCTGGTTGGACAGAGGTCACCGGCGGGATAGGCACACCTCCTTCTCTCGAAGGAGGCTGCTCGCCGGATTCCAGAGCCGTATAGGTCTCCGGAACCATATTCGGCTGGGGGCCCAACTGAACATGGCCCCCATCGCCAGTCTCCATGGGGATCTGCTCCCCCATGTGTCGTCCGGCCGAGGTTTCACCCTCTGGCGCCACCCCGACGGCCTCCTGAACCTCTCCCTGGCCCGGGAAGGTCCTTTGAGACAACACCTCATCGTCGCCCTTGGCCTTGGGAGAGTGAGCGGCCGGCGGGGACTCGCTGGCCATCGCCTTTGAATCCAGCGAACCTTCTGATGAGGATCGCGGGGAGCTGTTGTGGGCCGGACTACAATAGCATAATTCGACATATTAAAACTATGAAGAAGAGAGTCCAGATATATGGACGCATAAGGGTTTTTACTACTTACAATGCGGCCAGGGGCTTGTTTCGGGGGCGCGGCTCTGGGCTGCTGTCAACATCCCAAGCGGAGTTATCCGCAAGGGAACCCTTCCCCTCTTGGATGCCTCTGCCTCCAGATTTGTGGAGGCCGCCCTCTTCTTCCTTCCCCCCTCAGTGGGAGAGCTGCTTTCTTCCTCCTCCTCATCGTCTTCGGTGGCAGAGGAGGGAGTCTCGTTGCCTTCGGACGTCCTGTCCGAAGCGCCCTTGCGGCGAGGGCCACTCTTGGCCCCCTTGGCCTTCTTCTCTGGCACCTTGTAGGGCGCCGGAACCAGCATCTTCGCCAAGAGCGGGATGACTGGTTCCTCGGGCAGCGGAGCCACACACTAAATCCGCTCCGTCTTCTTCGTCCAGGCCTGAAAAATGAATGGTGAAGCTTAAGTATCTTCGCTAAACAATCAAGTAAAGGATGCATCTTGAAACGGGAAAAACTTACCGGACTGGCGGGATGGGCTAGGGCATGCCCACGGTCCCCGGTCGTCTCCGGCGGCATCTCCTTGCCCGTGAAGAGCACCTTCAATATGTCCTCATGCGTAGTTCCAAAGAACTGTTGCAGAGTCTGGTGCTTGGCCGGATCGAACTCGCATAAATGGCAAGTCCGGCTTTGACATGGAAGGATTGGGCGAACTAGCATCACCTGGATCACATTGGCGAGCTTGACGTTCTTGTCCACCATGCTGTGAATGCGCGTTTGTAGCACTATTAGCTCGTCTGACGAAGACCAGTTCAGGCCCTTCTCTAGCCAGGAGGTGAGCCGCATTGGGGCACCGGACTTGAATTCGGGAGCCGCAGCCCAAGCGGCTTCGCGAGGCTTTGTGATATAGAACCACAGCTTCTTCCACAACTTGACAGTCTCCACGAAGGTACCTTTGGTCCATGTGACGTTGGGCATCTTGCTCACCATGGCACCTCCGCACTCCGCGTGTTGGCCGTCCACCACCTTCGGCTTCACGTTGAAGATCTTGAGCCATAGTCCAAAGTGGGGAGGAATGCGGAGGAAGGCCTCGCACACGACAAAAAAGGCCGAGATGTTGAGGAAGGAGTTTGGGGCTAGATCATGGAAATCTAGCCCGTAATAGAACATAAGTCCATGGACGAAAGGGTGGAGAGGAAACCCTAACCCGCAGACGAAATGGGGGATGAACACCACCCTCTCATCGGGCTTCGGGGTGGGGACGACTTGCGCCTTGGCCGGAAGCCGGTGGAAGATTTCTTTCGCCAGATACCCGGCCTCCCGAAGCTCGGTGATGTCCTTCTCCTTTACGAAGGAGGCCATCCACTTGCCTTGTGCTCCAGATCCGGACATGGTTATGTGCTTTCTTGAGGCGGAAAAGATGAGGACTTGGGCGCTGGAGCTCGAGAATGGAAGGGCAGAGAAAGAGAGAAGGCGTGGGTGAAGAAAAGGGAATCCTTATCTCCTTATAAAGGCAGTGAATATCATGCGCCTCCCCACTCGCCTTAAAACTCGCCTGTTCCCAAGGGCTGTGCAAATGGCACGGTTGGATTACCCACGCCCGTATTGATGAGAATCCCGCAATAAGGGGACATGATCTCTGCTTTGACAAGACGTGCCAATGAAAACCGCATCTCAAAACATGGAACGGCAGATGAAAATGGTTCGAAATAATGACTGGGTAGACGTGATGTCACCTTACAAAAAGTTGTCAGCGGATTGGACTCGTGAAATATTATACTCTCTACGGTTGAGTGTGGTACTTATGTTGCAGATCCGGACACGTTCATTGCGTCCGAAGGCTATTTTGGAGTATTCGGAAAGGGGAACCTGCCTTGCAATGCCGAAGACAATCTGCGCGCCGGACACCTCGTCACTGAAGCCTGGTTCAGGGGCTACTAAGGGAGTCCTGGACTAAGGAGTCCTCGGGCATCTGGCCTGTTGGACATGGGCCGGACTAAAGGGTTGTGAAGATACAAGACCGAAGACTCTCTCCCGTGTCCGGATGGGACTCTCCTTGGCGTGGAACGCAAGCTTGGCGTCCAAATATGAAGATTTCTTTCTCTGTAACCGATCTTATGTAACCCTAGATCCCTCCGGTGTCTATATAAACCGGAGGGCTAGGTCCGTAGAGGCCAATAATCAGAATAATAGTCATACAGGCTAGACTTCTAAGGTTTTAGCCATTACGATCTCGTGGTAGATCAACTCTTGTAATACTCATATTCATCAAGATCAATCAAGCAAGAAGTAGGGTATTACCTCCATAGAGAGGGCCCAAACCTGGGTAAACATTGTGTCCCCTGTCTCCTGTTACCATCAACCTTAGACGCACAGTTCGGGACCCCCTACCCGAGATCCGCCGGTTTTGACCAAGCACATCACATAAAGATTTCAGAATTGTAGAAACAGTAGCACCCAAGTCACACAAAGCAAAACACTCATAATTTTTAATCTTGACTTTGATAGTAGGTTCCCACTCATCATGTAATTTTCTAGGAATTGAAACTTCTAATTCCAACTTTTCTTCAAGAGCTTTCATCATAGCATCAACAATATGTTTAGTAAAAGCTTTGTTTTGTTCATAAGCATGGGGTGAATTTATCATGGATTGCAACAAAGAAATACAATCAATCAAAGAGCAACTATAATAATTAAAGTATTTGTAATCCAAAAGAGTGGGCACATCACTAGTTAAAGTTTTGACCTCTCCAAACCCACTTTTATCAATTTTCTCAACAAGATTTTCACCCTCCGAAATATTGGGACGCCTTCTACCTAAAGTTGACTCTTCTCCAGTCTCTTTTTCATCATTCTTAACTTTACTAAACAAGGAATCAATAGAAGAAACACCAATCATTTTAAGATCTTCATCACTTTTATCCTCTAATGAGATTGGTTTAGCGGCCATTTGATTTACTAAGGTAGCTTGTGCATCGGATATTTTTCCTAACAAACTTTCGGCAAAAGTATACTTAGATTGGAGATTGCAAATTTCTCTACTAATATCATCAAGTTGTTTTGTAATAGCATCTAGCACAACGGAGTGCTCCTTAAGTTCTTCAGTAAAATATTTGTTATGCTCAAATTGTGTAGTCATATATTCCTTAGTGCTTTTCTCAATTTCAAGCAAAATATTTGGGTAAGGAACATCATAATATTTTCTTTGAGGCATCATGACTACGCAAACAAGAATGCACGCAAAAACAGATCCGGCAAGAAAACAATGAATGGAAAAAGAGAGGCGAATAAAACGACAAATATTTGTGAAGTGGGGGAGAGGAAAACGAGAGGCAAATGGCAAATAATGTAGATTGCAAGGAGATGAGATTTGTGATTAGGAACCTGGTTATGTTGAAGATCCTCCACGGCAACGGCACCAGAAATGGCACGTGGCCGGGAGACTATCTTGACTTGATCCTCCCCGGCAACGGCGCCAGAAATTCTCCTTGATGGTAGCTAGAACTACGTCGGTATTTCCCCGGAGAGGGAGGGATGATGTAGCACAGCGACGGTAGAGTATTTCCCTCATTTATGAAACCAAGGTATCGAACCAGTAGGAGAACCAAGCAACACAACGTAAATAGCACCTGCACACAAATAACAACACCTTGCAACCCGACGTGTTAAAGGGGTTGTCGATCCTTCCGGGTAACGGCGCCAGAAATTGGCAAGCGGACGTGAGGTAAATTCTAGTAGATTGAAATAATAGATCACAAATAAATAAAGTGCAGCAAGGTATTTTTGTATTTTTTGGTTTAATAGATCTGAATAAAAATGCAAAGGGAAAGTAGATCGCAAGGCAAATATATGAGAAAGAAGACCCGGGGGCCGTAGGTTTCACTAGTGGCTTCTCTCGAGAAAAATAGCAAATGGTGGGTAAATAAATTACTGTTGGGCAATTGATAGAACTTCAAATAATTATGACGATATCCAGACAATGATCATTACATAGGCATCACGTCCAAGATTAGTAGACCGACTCCTGCCTGCATTTACTATTATCACTCCACACATCGACCGCTATCCAGCATGCATCTAGTGTATTAAGTTCATGAAAAAATGGAGTAATGAAATAAGAACGATGACATGATGTAGACAAGATCCGTTTATCTATATGGCGGTAGATATAGATCTCGTCTTTTTATCCTTAGTAGCAATGATACATACGTTTCATTTCCCCTTCTGTCACTGGGATCGAGCACCGTAAGATCGAACCCACTGCCGGGCACCTCTTCCCATTGCAAGTAAATAGATCAAGTTGTCCAAACAAAACCCAAATATCGGAGAAGAAATACGGGGCTATAAGAGATCATGCATATAAGAGATCAAAGAAACTCAAATAACTTTCATCGATATAAAAGGATATGACAGATCATAAACTCAAAGTTCATCAGATCCCAATAAACACACCGTAAAAGAGTTACATCATATGGATCTCCAAGAGACCATTGTATTGAGAATCCAACGAGAGAGAAAGAGAGAAAGCCATCTAGCTACTAACTACGGACCCGAAGGTCTACAAAGGACTACTCACACATCATAGGAGAGGCACCAATGGAAGTGGTGAACCCCTCCGTGATGGTGTCTAGATTGGATCTGGTGGTTCTGGACTCTGCGGTGGCTGGATGAATATTTTGACGCTCCTCCTAGGGTTTCTAGAATATTGTGGTATTTATAGAGCAAAGAGGCGGTCCGGGGGGCACCGAGGTGGGCACAACCCACCAGAGCACTTCTAGGCCTCCTGGCGCGCCTTGGTGGGTTGTGCCCCCCTCGGGGCACCCCCCAGGTGCAATCAGGGCCCATTGCCTTCCTTCTGGCCCATAAAAAATCATCGTGGATGTAACTGTCGGTTTCAAAACCAGCGGATCTCGGGTAGGGGGTCCTGAACTGTGCGTCTAGGATCGATGGTAACAGGAGACGGGGGACATAATGTTTACCCAGGTTCGGGCCCTCTCTATGGAGGTAATACCCTGCTTCCGGCTTGATTGATCTTGATGAATATGAGTGTTACAAGAGTTGATCTACCATGAGATCGTAATGGCTAAAGCCTAGAAGTCTAGCCTATAAGTATATGGTAATGAATCTGTCCTATCCGGACTATGCTCTCCGGTTTATATAGACACCGGAGAGATCTAGGGTTACATGAGGTTGGTAGGAGGAAATCTTCATAATAGGTCGCCTAGCTTGCCTTCCACGCCAAGTAGAGACCAATCCGGACACGGGTATTGTCTTCGGCCTTTGTATCTTCACAGCCCATCGACCCGGCCCATGGATAGCAGGCCGGACGCCCGAGGACCCCTTAGTCCAGGACTCCCTCAGTAGCCCCTGAACCTGGCTTCAATGACAAGGAGTCCGGCGCGCAGATTGTCTTCGGCATTGCAAGGCGGGTTCCCCTCCTTCCGAACTCCAAGATAGTCTTCGGACGTGATGATTGTATCCGGACCTGTTACACACCATGCACAACCGCAGAGAGAGAATATATATATATATATATATATATATATATATATATATATATCTTACACGAGTTCCATCCGTTGACAGCTTTTTGCAATGTGACAAGACGTCCGTTCGGCCACAAATTCGAACCGTTTATCCCACATTTCAAGACGCGGTTGCTATTGGCACGTCTTGTCGAAGCAGAGATCGTGTCCCCTTATCGCGGGATTCTCATCAATGCGGGCATGGGTAGCCCAACCGTGCCGTTTACACAGCCCTTGGGAATAGGCGCATCTCAAGGCGAGTGAGGAGGCGTTTTATATTTGCTGCCTTTATAAGGAGATAAGGATTCCCCCTTCCTCTTCTCACGCTTTCTCTCTGTCTCTGCCTTCCCAACCTCGAGCTCCAGCGCCCAAGTTCCAATCTCCTTGCCACCCCAGCAACCATGTCCGGATCCGGTGGTCAGGGCAAGTGGATGGTCTCCTCCGTCACGGAGGAGGACATTACTGAGCTCCGGGCGGCCGGATATTTGGCGAAGGGGATCGCCCTCCGTCTGCCGGCCGAGGGACAGATCGTCCCCACGCCGGAGCCCACGGAGAGGGTGGTATTCATCCCCCTTTCTTCCACGGGCTAGGGTTTCCACTTCACCCCTTCGTCCGCGGGCTAATGTATTATTACGGGGTAGATTTCCATGATCTGTCCCCGAATTCCTTCCTCAACATCTCGGCGTTTATCGTCATGTGCGAGGCCTTCCTCCGCATCCAACCCCACTTTGGGCTGTCGCTCAAAGTCTTCAACGTGAAGCCGAAGGTGGTGGATGGCCAGCACGCTGAGTGCGGAGGGGCAATGGTGAGCAAATTGTCCAACATCTCCTGGCCCAAAGGCACCTTTGTGGATACGGTAAAGGAGTGGCAGAAGCAGTGCTTCTACATCACAGAACCACGCGGCACCACTTGGGCCGCAGCTGCCGAATTCCGCTCCGGCGCTCCTATGCGACTCACCTCCTGGGTCGAGAAGAGTTCGGACTCATGTTCTCCTGACGAGCTAATAGCGCTGCAGACGCGCGTTCAGCGCATGGTAAGCAAGAGCGTCAAGCTTGTTGATGTGATCCAGGTGATGTTAGTTCGCCGGATCCTTCCATGCCAGCGTCGAAGCCGCCCGCTGTGGGAGTTCAATCCAAAGAAGCACCGGACCCTAGCGAGGCTCTTCGAGACTACGCATGAAGGCGCACGGAAATTGCTCTTCAAGGGCAATGAAAAACCACCGGCCACGGATTCAGACTGTGGTCACGATTGTACACACCCCGCCAGCAAGGTATGTTATTTCGAATGAGTCCTCGACCTAATTGTGTCAAGGATGATGTCTGAGCTTTTATTACTGCTCTTTCAGGACTGGACGGAGAGGGCGAAGCGGATCCAGTGTCCAGCTCTGCTGCCCGAAGAACCAGTCATCCCGCGCTTGGCGGAGATGCTAGTACCGGTGCCATATAAGGCGCCAGAGAAGAAGGCCAAGAAGAAGGCAAAGGGGGCCAAGAGTGGCCTCTGTCGTAAGGGTACTTCGGACGTGGCGTCCGAAGACGACGAAACTCATTCCTCTGTCCCTGAGGACAGTGACGGGGAAGAGGAGGAGGAGGAAGAAAATAATCCTCCCCTGAGGAGAGGAAGAAGAAGAGGGCGGCTCCGGCGCATCTGGAGGCAGAGGCGCCCAAAAAGGGGAAGGGCGTTCCAGTGGTCAACACCGCATGGGACGTTGACAACAGTCCAGAACGACGCCCCCGCACTAAGCCCCAGGCCGCGTCCTAAGTGACATGGCTTATTCATGTGCACATCCGGCCCTTTCTCTCCATTATCTTGATGTAGTTAGCTGTACCATTGCAGTTCGGCCCGCGACCTAATCCAGCAATCCTCGTCTGGAAGTTCGTTGGCTCCGTCGAAGATGGCGAGCCAGTCGCCATCGCCTGCTTATTCCCCCTGGGCTGGGGACGACACCGAAGTGCTATCCCGGAGGGCCGATCCGAACCGGGGAGGAACCCAGGACGCTATCCGGGAGGCGCCACGAGGCGAAGCCTCCACTGCCGGACATATGGAGGGGAGGATCCCCATGGAGACTGGCGAAGAGGGCCGCATCCAGCTTGGCCCTCAGCCGAATACGATTCCAGAGGCCCATATGGCTCCGGAGTTGGGCGGGCAGCCCCCTTTGAAGGAGGGGGTGCATCGCTTCCGCCGGTGGTCCCTGTCCATCCAGGGGCACCGGATAACCTGATGGAGGCGCTACGAGGCGCCTCCGTTATGGACGAGCATCGTGTCCTTATGGGCACGGTGATCGAGAAGGTTCAGTCTGCCAAGAGTGGACTGAACGAAGCCTGCAGCAACCTGTTGACAGGTTTTGAGGTAAGTGACATAGAAAGAGAAAAACCCCATGTAGTCAGTAGCCCCTGAGACACTGTCCGGTGTTCGGCGACAAGAACCGGACAGAGGATCAATCTTTTATTGTAGGAGACTAACGTGATATGTATGCATAAGCAGGCGTCGCTGTTGGCCGCAACCTCGCATGCTGCCCAAGTCTCTGAACTGAAGCAGAGGCTGGAGCAGACCGAGAACGAGCTCGGCGAGGTGACGATTCGGCTCCGGGAGAAGCAAGGTAAATGATGACGTGTTGTGTGTTCGAAAAGAACAAGCATTGTATACTGACCATAGTGTCATAATATGTGCAGGGGCCGCAACCGAGGTGGAGGCCCTAAAAAGGCTTTGGCCGAAGCCGAGGGGAAGGCTGTCGAGCAGCAAGCCGCCCGGAAAAAGCTTGAGGCCCGAGTCAAGGAGGTCCAGCAGGAGCTCCAGGATGCGGTGAAAAAATGTGAGACCTTGGAGCATGATGTGTCGGCTCGAGGGGCCAAACTTACCAAGGCTCGTCAGAGTGCGAAGACCGCACGGAATGAGGCCCAGGTCGCTCTCCGGGAGATCCAGGAGGCCAAGAAGATCACGGCGGGTAAGGCTTTTAAGATGCAAAGCAAGTATGCAGAGAGGCAGTACCTTTTACTAACCCGGGTTCGGAGTTCCCCAGGGGCTTTTGCGGATCCACCACGCAATGTATCAGATGCTGCAGAGTTCTACCGAGCCGAAGGAGGAGGTTCTACGAAGAAGCTATTCTGGTCGCAGTATGCGACGCCAGAGCATCCCGTGTCTTTCACCGATCAGCTGAAGCAGCTAGTGGAGCTGCACCGGGTGGCCGAACTAGCCATGAAGGATTTGACAATCCGGCTATGGCCAGCCGAAGCTATGCCTGGCAGCTACTTCGGACTCGTGAGGCGCCTAGTGGAAGCCTGTCCACGGCTGGACGTCGTCAAGCGCTCTTCCTGTATTGAAGGTGCACGTATGGCATTCGCTCACTGCAAGATGTGGTGGGCGAAGATGAAGGTTGTTGAAGTTGCCAGCGGGCCGCTGGAGGGCAAGGAGCACCGCAGACCCGAGAAATATTTTGCAGATGTCATAGAAAGGTCTCGACTTGTGGCAGCTCAATGTTCGAAGGACATTATTTTCGAATGAATACATTCATGTTGTCCTTTGCCTTGTTTTATAAAGACAAAGCTTGTTTTGTAATGTAATTTCGTTATGCTTTAAATTGTTTCCTCCTGTGCGGCCGTGTTATATGCAATCTGAGGGTTGGCCAGTCCTCGGCTTCTACCCTCACGTAATTAGTACGGAGGTGTTCGGGGTGGGATCTAAACAATCTTGATCCAATTATATGGTCCTTGAAGGAGTTGTTTAGCGCAACGAACAAGGCAATCAGACTATACGGCTTAAACGCCCTCACTTAGCCATAGGAGTTTTATAATTAAGCAAGTGCGTAGCCCCTGGTCCAAGCCAGGGTGCTGTCAGCATCTGATCGGGAAGTGCCGATCCTTCGCGTGACGCGGAAAAAATCTCCAACGATTTTGTAACCCTCGAACAGCTGACCGGCTCTCGCGTATCATGACAGTCAGTTTTCGGCTTTCTCTACTGAGGTGCTCATCCGGTCAAGGCCAGGGAACAATCGCAGTAGCTCTCCCTTTACTACCCTAGCCGATAGAGCGGAACATAGGGTAGCAAGCACAGGAGCCGGGCAACCCAACTATTGACCAAAGACATGATTCGGAGCCAATGCATATAATGCTAAATTCGGGGTGCCGAACTTTTATACAAGAAGTGTTCGGACTTTGTTGCCGTGTTATGGGGCGATAAGCAGCCCCTGGCGAATATGAAACGTACAAAAGAGTACCGATGTAGCTGATAAGCAGATCGAAATAAAATGAAGTAAGAAGCGAAAACCACAGAAACTGGGCCGCAAATCATTTTTATTATAACTGAATGGATACGTCAAGGCGTATCTTATACAAATAGTGCGATAAGCACCCGGACTATTTAACATGTCGGGATCAAGAAGGAGCAGCGTGCGGGTCCTGGGAAATAAGTAAAAATACTGTCAAGAAGGACGTATGGAGGTTACCCTACGCACCTATGTTGCATGCCCCCTTTGTATGCCGATCCTTCGAAGGGGCTAGTGATCAGGCTCGCGGGAAAAGGAACCTGAAACAGAAAGGAAAAAGTGTGTCCAGGGTCGGTCTAGCCGAACTGTAGATCCCGGGTTAGCTCGTGCTTCCGTCGATGTCCATGGAATTTCGAATGCGTAATTATGTACCCGTGGTATGAATGCCACTACTTCATCGGGACTGGGACGGAGGCCAAATTGCTAGTCGAGCTCTTGACGAGCCTTGTTGTCCTGCTACAGTGTAGTTCGGAACTTCTTGATGGTGTCCAGGGGCTCGGCAGCCGCACTATGGTGCTGCTTGAGTAGGCCGCTCTGTACCTCTGCTGCTAGGGCGGCGGTGTGCTCCTCTGTTCGGAGGGAGCATTCCGTGTTGCCATTGACTGTTATGACGCCGCGTGGGCCGGGCATCTTGACCTTGAGATAAGCGTAGTGTGGCACTGCGTTGAATCTAGCAAACGCTATTCGTCCGAGCAGTGCGTGGTAGCCGCTGTGGAATGGGACGATGTCGAAGATTAACTCCTCGCTTCGGAAAATGTCCGGAGAACCGAAGACCACTTCCAGCGTGATTGAGCCCGTACAGCGGGCCTCGACGCCTGGTATGACTCCTTTGAAGGTATTCTTTGTTGGTTTGATTCGTGAGGGGTCAATGCCCATCTTCCGCACTGTGTCTTGATAGAGCAGGTTGAGGCTGCTACCACCGTCCATCAGGACTCGTGTTAGGTGAAACCCGTCAATAATTGGGTCCAGGACTAGTGCGGCTGAACCGCCGTGGCGGATGCTAGTTGGGTGGTCTTGTCGATCGAAGGTGATCGGGAATGATGACCACGGATTTAACTTTGGGGCGACTGGCTCTACCGCGTAGACGTCCCTGAGTGCTCGCTTGTGCTCCCTTTTGGGGATGTGTGTAGCGTATATCATGTTCACCGTTTTGACTTGGGGGGGGGGATTTCTTCTGCCATCCAGTGTTCGGCTGCCGGGGCTCTTCGTCCTCGTCCTCACTTTGTGATCCCTTTTCTTTGTTTTCGGCATTTAACTTGCCAGCCTGCTTGAAAACCCAACAATCCCTGTTGGTATGATTGGCTTGCTTATCCGGGGTGCCGTGTATTTGGCACGGACGGTCGAGTATGCGGTCCAGGCTGGAAGGTCCTTCATTGTTTCTTTTGTCGGGCTTCTTCCGTTGGCCGGACTTGGAGCCAGTGAATCCAGAGTTGACTGTGGTGTCATCGATGTTGTTATCATTGCTTCAGCGTTTGTGCCTATTGCGCAGGAGCTTGCCAGTGCTATTCTTGGCCTAGAGGGGCCTGTCTCGCTGGCTGTGTTGTTACTACGGGCCAGCCAACTATCCTCTCCCGCGCAAAAGCGGGTTATGACTGCCGTGAGGGCTGCCATGGACTTCGGCTTTTCTTGGCCGAGGTGGCGTGCTAGCCATTCGTCACGAATGCTGTGTTTGAAGGCTGCTAAGGCCTCGGCGTCCGGACAGTCAATGATCTGGTTCTTTTTGGTTAGAAACCTTGTCCAGAATTTTCTGGCTGATTCTCCAGGTTGTTGAACTATGTGGCTTAAGTCATCGGCGTCTGGTGGCCGGACATATGTTCCTTGGAAGTTGTCTAGGAAAGCTTCTTCCAAGTCCTCCCAGCTGCCGATAGAATTTTCAGGCAGGCTGTTAAGCTAGTGCCGAGCTGGCCCTTTGAGCTTGAGTGGGAGGTATTTAATGGCATGGAGATCATCTCCTCGAGCCATGTGGATGTGGAGGATGAAATCCTCGATTCACACTGCAGGATCGGTTGTGCCGCCGTATGATTCGATATTGACGGGCTTGAATCCCTCGGGGAATTCGTGATCCAGTACCTCGTCTATGAAGCAGAGAGGGTGTGCGGCACCTCTGTACCGGGCCGTGTCGCAGCGTAGCTCTAATGGAGTCCGTCTGCGGCATTTGGACCGGGCGTGGTTAGGTTTGTCACGTCCGAATAGGTAGCCGTCTTCGTGCCTTGAGGCACGTCCTCGCGATCCATAGATCGATCTTGTATGTCCTTCTCTACTGTCCAGGGTCTGCCGGAGGTCATACGTGTGACCCCGAACTCTTCCGTTTTTATTTTTGCGGGGCGGTTGGGCAGGCTGCTGTTCGGCCTGAGTTGCCGCTTTATCCCGACCGCGTGGTGGCCGGTCGGCCGCCCTGTCTCGACCACGTGGTGGTCATTCCGCATTACGCGAGGGAGATGTGTGCTCTGGTGCCTCCTCATCGAATTGAGGTAGCAGTCTGCGTTTCGGGTAGCTCTTGGCTAGGCGCTTGAGGCCGTATTCTTCCGCTGTCAGGACGTCAGTCCATCTGTCGACGAGCAGATCTTGTTCAGCTTGAAGCTGCTGTTGTTTCTTTTTCAGACTCCTTGCAGTGGCTATGAGTTGAAGCTTAAAGCGCTCCTGCTCCAGAGGGTCCTCAGGCACGATGAAATCTTCATTGTCGAGGCTTGTCTCCTCTTCGGAGGGTGGACGGTAACTACCGTCCCCCGAGTCATCTTCTATGGCCGGCTCATCAGGGTTGTCTTGCCTGTCGTCATGTTCCTCCTGTTCGGATGCAGCACCGACAGGGTCTTCATTGTTTTTGGCGTCGCTCGGAGTGTTATTTTCTCCGGTACCAGTGTTGCTATCTTTTGAGCGGCGAGGCTTAGAATGGCGTTTGGGGCGCTGGCGCTTGGACTGCGTCTCAGAAGGTTTATTCTTATCTGGCTCTTCTTTGTCGTCGCCAGATCCTTTGGGTGTATCAACCATGTATACATCGTACAAAGAGGTGGCCGTCCAACGTCCAGTGAATGGAGGGTCTTGGCCTTGCTCATTGTTGGCATCATCGTCCATACCGGTGATGTCTTCGGAGCCATAGTCAAGCTCGTCGGTTAAGTCGTCGACGGTGGCTATGAAGTGGGTGGCGGGTGGGAAGCAAAATTCCTCGTCGTCCGCCTCTAGCTCGAACCGAACATAGTTCGGCTGTGAGTCTTCCTCCAAGGACAAGTTCTTCAAAGAATTTAGTACGTCACCCAAAGGCGAATGCTAGAAGATGTCTGCGGCGCTAAATTCGAAAATCGATAACCGATCCAGCTCGGTGTCCGCAGGCGCACTTGATCCGGAACATGTAGCCGGAGACGAGTCCGGAGTTCCATTGACGCCAGCATTGCAGGATGTCGAGTCCGTGTGAGGCTTCAACGCCGCAGACTTTACGGCCTCGGAGGGGATGATCTGCTTCGGTACTGAGGCCGTTGCAGCAACAGGATCCATCTCCTGGGTGTGCTCCGATGACAGATTTAAGTCATGTTCATCGGAGAAAGGGGGAGCGATCGCCGCGGTTTCAAATCCCTCAAAGATCAGGTCTCCATGGATATTCGCAACGTAGTTCAAGCTTCCGAACCTGACCTGGTGGCCAGGGACGTAACTATCAATCTGCTCCAGATGGCCAAGCGAGTTGGCCCGCAGTGCAAAGCCGCCGAACACAAAAACCTGTCCGGGGAGGAAGGTCCATCCCTGGATAGCGTCATTATTGACAATTGAAGGGGTCATCAAACCTTTCATCGACGGCACAGTGGAACTCTCAATGAAAGCACCAATTTCGGTGTCAAAACCGGCGGATCTCGGGTAGGGGGTCCCGAACTGTGCGTCTAGGATCGATGGTAACAGGAGACGGGGGACACAATGTTTACCCAGGTTCGGGCCCTCTCTATGGAGGTAATACCCTACTTCCTGCTTGATTGATCTTGATGAATATGAGTGTTACAAGAGTTGATTTACCACGAGATCGTAATGGCTAAACCCTAGAAGTCTAGCCTATCAGTATACGGTAATGAATCTGTCCTATCCGGACTATGCTCTCCGGTTTATATAGACACCGTAGATATCTAGGGTTACATGAGGACGGTTACATAGGAGGAAATCTTCATAATAGGTCGCCTAGCTTGCCTTCCACGCCAAGTAGAGTCCAATCCGGACACGGGTTTGTCTTCGGCCTTCGTATCTTCATAGCCCATCGGTCCGGCCCATGGATAACACGCCGGACGCCCAAGGACCCCTTAGTCCAGGACTCCCTCAGTAACATCCCAAATTTTCAAATTGGAATGTTATACATAGATCATTCATGCATATCGTATTTTCATTGCATATTTGCTTTGCAATCCTCAAAATTCTACGCAGCTTAAGGACCAACGGAGAGAATTGGGGATTTCACCGTTTTCATATTTGAATTTTATCAAATATCGAAACGAGGATCATTTGTTTTCATTATTGTTCTCTCCGAAAATATTTCATATTAAAATATAATAGAGGAGATAATATGACTTCTCCAAAATAAATGAAATATGGGAGGAAAATATTTAAAACAAATAAACATTTTTATTTGGATTTTAATGCTATTTTATTTGAATTAGGAAAAATATGCGTTTTTCAAAATCGCACAAGAGTCCTAAATAAATGTTCACCTTGTCCGCTATATTTTTAGAGGACGGAGAAAATTTATTTCGGAATTTTTGGAGTCCGTTTAGTATTTCTTTTCTTTCTTTTTCTGCGACATGTTTTTTTTAAGAAGGAAACCCACCTACCAGTCCGTGTCCGCCTGGGACACCGACCCGGCCGGACTCTTATAAGTTGCGGCCCGCCAGGCCCCCCAAACCCTAGCCGCCCCAAGCCCCGCACCCCAGCCGCCGCCGACCCCGCCGGAGTTGCCGCCGCCCCGCCAGAGTTCCCGCCGCCGCCGCCGTCACGTTTGCCGAGGTAGCCGCCGGTTTTTTTTAACTGTTCGGTTTTATTTCAAAAACCTAGATTCTTTTTTTAGATTAGATCGGTTTGGTTTTCCGTCGGTTTATATATTTTGCGGACGTTCGTCCGTACGTTCGTTTTAACGAATGCCATTCACCCGTTAGCCGCAGACAGCGAACGTCCGTTCGTTAGCCTGTTCGTCAGTTTTTCTTTTTCCTGGGTTTTCCGTGATTATTTTCGAGCGCGATTTCTGCCCTAATTTTCGTTTTAGTATAACTTCTCGCTCGTTTATCGAAATCAGGCGATTCAATCGCCTAGATCTTCGTCTCGAAGCCCTCTTTTTGTTTAACCAACTTGAACAAGATTTTGGTACTGTAAAATTTGACTTTAGTCTGGATTAGTAAACGGATCTTGTTTCTTTCGCACTTTGAGTTTCGTTGCTTCGTTTGATTTGATTCTTTTTGCAAACCGGAGTTCTTCAGTTGAACTTTCTGGTTAGATCTTCTTATTGAGTTTTACCCGTGCATCTTTGCTTGATTGCTTATGTATGCTATTGTTTGTTTGCGATAGAATTCCCGGAGTGCGAAGCGTGCTACTACGAGTCGCTAGGTTTTGCAGATCGTCAGCAAGGCAAGTAAGACATTGATCATACTCTTTCATACCCAGTTTTTATGCATTAGTACCAACCCTCAAACATTGCATGGTCAGGATTTGATTAACTTGTGGGTATTGGGAAGTAGATGATGAGGAAGAACCTATTGCCCTGTTTATCATCAAACCCTTGGGAGTTACTTCAACGTTATGCTTATATATGCTATGCTATGCTCGTAGACGTGGTTTGGGTGAGTGAATCCATGACAGATGTGAGATTGTTAATTAATGGTTAAATTAAGGTGGCAACTTTAATACACATCTGGGTTGATTGTTTGTGGCCACCTAGAGAATCCAGTGTTGTCCTAGGATATCCCGGAGTACCCGTGTGATCATCCTACGGTCTGCCACCCAGGCTCAAAGGGATCATAAGATTATTCATGCTAGAAACTTCCGTGTGCAGCCACAAGCTATTATGGGCTCTAGCATAGTTGAGTATGTCGCATGACCTCTTCCAGTGGTAGGCTAGCAGATGTAGGGGATGTAGATTGGTACTGTCTACCCAGGGTTAGAGTTAATGCTTTTGAAAGATTGTGTCTCGGTCATCCGTTTCTCAAACACCATGTAGTGCGAGAAATCCAACGGAGGAGATCGAGTCTTGTGGGAAAAAGTGCGCAAACCTTTGCAGAGTGTATAAACTAATCATGGTTAGCCGTGTCCCTGGTTATGGACATCTTGAGTATCTGGTTCTTGGATTATCATATGGATCTCATCACTCTAAGTTAATTTGTTGGGTTGTTAATGATTACTTTAATTGGGATTGAGTTGGAGGAACCTTCTCAATATTGTTCAACTACCATGATAGTTAAATAAAATATATTCCTTTGTTGTAGGAAAAAATTGGCTTTTCGCAAAACATTATAACCATAGAGCCTCCACCAGCCAAATATGCATGTAGTGATAGCATTTATCTGTTCATTGCTCTATTGTGTTATATTGCCAGCATATTCCATGTGCTGGCCCGTTTTTGGGCTGCAACGTATCATGTTGCAGACTTTTCAGATGAAGAGTAAGGTTCGCTAGGCCGTTTCGTGCACTCAGCTATGCCGTTGGAGTTGATGGACTCACTTTATCTTCCAAGCCTTCCGTTGTTATCGTTTTAGATGGCCTTACGCCATATTTATTGTAATAAGTTCTCTTTTGAGACATTCGATGTAATAAGTGTGTGATTGCTACTCTGTTATAAATCCTTCGAGTACTGTGTGTGTCAGCATTACCGATCGAGGGATGACACTGAAGCACAGAGACTTGACCGTCTGAGGTTGATACGTCTCCAACGTATCTATAATTTTTTATTGTTCCATGCTATTATATATTCTGTTTTGGATGTTTAATGGGCTTATGGCTTATTTTATACACTTTTATATTATTTTTGGGACTAACCTATTAACCCAGAGCCCAGTGCCAGTTCCTGTTTTTTCCCTTGTTTCAGTGTTTCGAAGAAAAGGAATATCAAACGGAGTCCAAACGGAATGAAACCTTCGGGAGAGTTATTTTTGGAACGGAAGCAATCCAGGAGACTTGGAGTGTACGTCAGGGAAGCAACGAGGTGGCCACGACGCAGGGAGGCACGCCTGCCCCCCTGGGCGCGCCCCCACCCTCGTGGGCCCCTCGTGGCTCCCCTGACCGACTTCTTTCGCCTATATATATCCATATACCCTAAAAACTTCGGGGAACAGAATAGATCGAGAGTTTCGCTGCCGCAAGCCTCTGTAGCCATCAAAAACCAATCGGGACCCTGTTCCGGCACCCTGCCAGAGGGGGGATCCCTCACCGGTGGCCATCTTCATCATCCCGGCGCTCTCCATGACGAGGAGGGAGTAGTTCACCCTCGGGGCTGAGGGCATGTACCAGTAGCTATGTGTTTGATCTCTCTCTCTCTCTCTCTCTCGTGTTCTTGAGGTGGTACGACCTTGATGTATCGCGAGCTTTGCTATTATAGTTGGATCTTATGATGTTTCTCCCCCTCTACTCTCTTGTAATGGATTGAGTTTTCCCTTTGAAGTTATCTTATCGGGTTGAGTCTTTAAGGATTTGAGAACACTTGATGTATGGGATATTCACGTGATCTACTTGATGTATGTTTTGGTGATCAACTTGCGGGTTCAATGAACTTATGCATAGGGGTTGGCACACGTTTTCGTCTTGACTCTCCGGTAGAAACTTTGGGGCACTCTTTGAAGTACTTTGTGTTGGTTTGAATAGATGAATCTGAGATTGTGTGATGCATATCGTATAATCATACCCACGGATACTTGAGGTGACATTGGAGTATCTAGGTGACATTAGGGTTTTGGTTGATTTGTGTCTTAAGGTGTTATTCTAGTACGAACTCTATCATAGATTGAACGGAAAGAATAGCTTCATGTTATTTTACTACAGACTCTTGAATAGATCGATCCGAAAGAATAACTTTGAGGTGGTTTCGTACCCTACAATAATCTCTTCGTTTGTTCTCTGCTATTAGTGACTTTGGAGTGACTCTTTGTTGCATGTTGAGGGATAGTTATATGATCCAATTATGTTATTATTGTTGAGAGAACTTGCACTAGTGAAAGTATGAACCCTAGGCCTTGTTTCCTAGCATTGCAATACCGTTTACGCTCACTTTTACCACTTGCTACCTTGCTGCTTTTATATTTTCAGATTACAAATACCCATATCTACCATCCATATTGCACTTGTATCACCATCTCTTCGCCGAACTAGTGCACCAATACAATCTACCATTGTATTGGGTGTGTTGGGGACACAAGAGACTCTTTGTTATTTGGTTGCAGGGTTGTTTGAGAGAGACCATCTTCATCCTACACCTCCCACGGATTGATAAACCTTAGGTCATCCACTTGAGGGAAATTTTCTATTGTCCTACAAACCTCTGCACTTGGAGGCCCAACAACGTCTACAAGAAGAAGGTTGCGTAGTAGACATCAAGCTCTTTTCTGGCGCCGTTGCCGGGGAGGTGGGTGCTTGAAGTTATATCTTTACATCTTGAAACCGAATCTTTTTGTTTCTTTTTTTATGACTAGTTTAGTTTATAAAATAAAACTACAAAAAATGTAATTAAGGGTACCTCATATGCTTCATCTTTTTAATGTCTTTCGTGAAAATGATGGGAAGGAAAATTGTGCTCAAGTACTAGAAGAAGAATTACATAGAATGCTTGGCATAAAATATGTGAATGATGAGCATGATTGCAATGTTGTTAGTATGAATTCTTTGAATACCCATGATGCTAATGACATGCAAAGCCACAAGCTTGGGGATGCTATGTTTGATGAAGATGATATGTTTAGTCCCCCAAGTTTTGATGAGCAAATTTATTATGATGAAAGCATGCCTCCTATTTATGATGATTATTGTGATAACACGTATGCTATAAAGAATAAATATAACCATGAAACTTGTCATCATGATTTTAATTTTCAATTGGATTATTCTTCACATGATAGTTATTTTGTTGAGTTTGCTCCCACTACTATTCTGAATGAGAAGAATTTTGCTTATGTGGAGAGTAATAAAATTCTATGCTTGTAGATCATGAAAATAATGCTTTAGGTGCTGGTTATATTGTTGAATTCATTCATGATGCTACTGAAAAGTATTATGAGGGAGGAATATATGCTTGTAGGAATTGCAATAATATCAAGTTTCCTCTCTATGTGCTTAAAGTTTTGAAGTTATGCTTGTTTTGCCTTCCTATGCTAGTTGATTATTGTTCCCATAAATTGTTTGTTCACAAAATCCCTATGCATAGGAAGTGGGTTAGACTTAAATGTGCTAGTCATATTCTTCATGATGCTCTCTTTATGTTTCAATTCTTATCTTTTATGTGAGCATCATTGAAATCATCATGCCTAGCTAGGGGCGTTAAACGATAGCGCTTGTTGGGAGGCAACCCAATTTTGCTTCTGTTTCTTGCTTTTTGCTCCTGTTTAGTAATATATAATTCATCTAGCCTCTGTTTAGATGTGGTTTTATGTTTTAATTAGTGTTTGTGCCAAGTAGAACCTTTGGGAAGACTTGGGGAAAGTCTTTATGATCTTGCTGTAAAAAACAGAAACTTTAGCGCTCACGAGATTAGCTAAAACTTTTTACTGGAGAGTGCTATTTAGTTGATTCTTTTTTCAGATAATTACTAGACAAATGTCTCAGGTCCACCAATTTATTTAAGAATTTTTGGAGTTCCAGAAGTATATGTTTGATACAGATTACTACAGACTGTTCTGTTTTTTGACAGATTCTGTTTTCTATGTGTTGTTTGCTTATTTTGATGAATCTATGAGTAGTATCGGAGGGTATGAACCATAGAGAAGTTGGAATACAGTAGATATTACACCAATATGAATTTAGAATGAGTTCACAACAGTACCTAAGTGGTGATTTATTTTCTTATACTAACGGAGCTTATGAGTTTTCTGTTGAGTTTTGTGTTGTGAAGTTTTCAAGTTTTGGGTAAAGATTCGATGGACTATGGAATAAGGAGTGGCAAGAGCCTAAGTTTGGGGATGCCCAAGGCACCCAAAGGTAATATTCAAGGATAACCAAGAGCCTAAGCTTGGGGATGCCCCGGATGGCATCCCCTCTTTCGTCTTCGTTCATCAGTAACTTTACTTGGAGCTATATTTTTATTCACCACATGATATGTGTTTTGCTTGGAGCGTCATTTTATTTTCTTTTGTTTTTCTTGCTGTTTGAATAAAATACCAAGATCTGAGAGTCTTAAATGTTAGAGAGTCTTCACATAGTTACATAATTATTTGACTACTCATTAATCTTCACTTATATCTTTCGGAGTAGTTTGTTGTTTGCTCTAGTGCTTCACTTATATCTTTTAGAGCACGGTGGTGGTTGTATTTTATAGAGATTATTGATCTCTTATGCTTCACTTATATTATTTTGAGAAATAAATCTTCCATATTGAGTTCACTGAATATCATGAGAAGTTAGATACTTGATAAGTGTTTTGAGATATAAAGGTGGTAATATTAGAGTGTGCTAGTTGAGTAATTGTGAAATTGAGAAATACTTGTGTTAAAGTTGGCAAGTCCCGTAGCATGCACGTATGGTAAAAGTTGTGTAACAATTTGACACATAGGTGTTCTTTTATTGCTTTCCTTATGAGTGGCGGTCGGGGACAAGCGATGGTCTTTTCCTACCAATCTATCCCTCTAGGGGCATGCGTAGTAGTACTTTGCTTCGAGGGCTAATAAACTTTTGCAATAAGTATATGAGTTCTTTATGACTAATGTGAGTCCATGGATTATACGCACTCTCAACCTTCCACAATTTTCTAGCCTCTACGGTACCGTGCATTGCCCTTTCTCACCTTGAGAGTTGGTGCAAACTTCACCGGTGCATCCAAACCCCGTGATATGATACGCTCTATCACACATAAGCCTCCTTATATCTTCCTCAAAACAGCCACCATACCTACCTATCATGGCATTTCCATAGCCATTCTGAGATATATTGCCATGCAACTTTCCACAGTTCCGTTTATTATGACACGCTTCATCATTGTCATATTGCTTTGCATGATCATGTAGTTGACATTGTATTTTGTGGCAAAGCCACCATTCATAATTTTTTCATACATGTCACTCTTGATTCATTGCATATCCCGGTACACCGCCGGAGGCATTCACATAGAGTCATATTTTTTTCTAGTATCGAGTTGTAATTCTTGAGGTGTAAGTAAATAAAAGTGTGATGATTATCATTATTAGAGCATTGTCCCATGTGAGGAAAGGATGATGGGGACTATGATTCCCCCACAAGTCGGGATGAGACTCCGGACGAAAAAACAAATAAAAGAGGCCAAAGAAGCCCAAATAAAAAAAGAGAAAAAAGAGGCCATAAAAAAAGGGCCCAAACAAAAAATATAAATATAAAAAAATGAGAGAAAAAGAGAGAAGGGACAATGTTACTATCCTTTTACCACACTTGTGCTTTAAAAGTAGCACCATGATCTTCATGATAGAGAGTCTCCTATGTTGTCATTTTCATATACTAGTTGGAATTTTACATTATAGAACTTGGCTTGTATATTCCAATGATGGGCTTCCTCAAAATGCCCTAGGTCTTCGTGAGCAAGCAAGTTGGATGCACACCCACTTAGTTTCTTTTGTTGAGCTTTCATATATTTATAGCTCTAGTGCATCCGTTGCATGGCAATCCCTACTCCTCTCATTGACATCAATTGATGGGCATCTCCATAGCCTATTGATTAGCCGCATCAATGTGAGACTTTCTACCTTTTTTGTCTTCTCTCATAACCCCCATCATTATACTTTACTCCACCCATAGTGCTATATCCATGGCTTACGCCCGTGTATTGCGTAAGAGTTGAAAAGCTGAAGCGCGTTAAAAGTATGAACCAATTGCTCGGCTTGTCATCGGGGTTATGCATGATGAGAACGTTTGTGTGACAATATTGAAACATAGCCTAACTATATGATTTTGTTGGGATAAGCTTTCTTTGGCTACGTTATTTTGATAAGACATAATTGCTTGGTTAGCATGTTCAAAGTATTATTGTTTTTATGTCAACATTAAACTTTTATCTTGAATCTTTCGGACCTAAATATTCATGCCACAATAAAAGATTTACACACTACTGGAATCAGCTAATTTGCCATCTGCCAGCTCTTTGCCGTCTGCTAGCTGACGGCAAAGAAGCTCTTTGCCATCAGCTACCCAAAAGCAGACGGCAAAGAAATGGCAGACGACAAAACAGGTCTTTGCCATCTGCGAGCTCTTTGCCGTCTGCTAGCAGACGGCAAAGAATCTTTGTCGTCCGCTGGCAGACGGCAAAGAGAGAGGTGGCCCCCACCCCCCGCCCGTTTGGAAAAAACTTAACGCCCCACCTCTTTGCCGTCTGCTAGCAGACGGCAAAGAGACATAAAGGCGGACGGCAAAGATTGGCGGACGGCAAAGAGGAGAGTACCTAACGGCCCCTACCCCCCCGCCCGTTACTCTCTCTTCTCTCCCTCTCTCCTCCCCGACGCACCCCGCCCGCCCCGTCGCCCCGCCGCCCGGCGCCGCCCCGTCGCCCCCTCCGCCCCGTCGCCCCCCCACCCGCCGCCCGGCGCCGCCCCGTCACCCCTCCGCCCCGTCGCCCCCCACCCCTCCGCCCCGTCGCCCCCTCCGCCTCGTCGCCCCGTCGCCCCCTCCGCCCCGTCGCCCCCCCACCCTTCCGCCCGGCCAGCGCCACCCCGCCGCCCCAGAGCTGTGGCCCCGTCGCCACCACCGCCCGGCCAGCGCCCCTCCGTCGGCGAGCAACCCCACCGCCCGGCGTGCCACAGGCCTCCCACCCCTGCCGCAGGTGAGCCCCGGTCGCACCCCTCTTCTCCTTTTTTCTGTTTTTTCTGTTTTTTAGTTTAGATTACTTTTAGTTTAGTTTTAGATTTAGTTTAGTTTAGATTACTTTTAGTTTGGTTTTATATTTAGTTTAGTTTAGATTACTTTTAGTTTGGTCTTAGGTTTAGTTTAGTTTTAGGTTTATGTTTAGTAATGAAAAAAACTAAGAATAATTAGAAGAAGAGGAGGAGAAGAAGAATAGCTAGGTTTAGGTGTAGTTTTTTCCTGTTTTGTTTTAGGTTACTTAGTGCTAGGTTTAAGAAGAGGAAAAAGGAGAAGAAGAAGAAGAAGAAGAAGAAGAAGAAGAGGAGGAGGAGGAGGAGGAGGAGGAGGAGGAGAAAGAAGAAGAAGAAGAAGAAGAAGAAGAAGAAGAAGAAGAAAGAGGAGAGGAGGAGGAGGAGAAAGCTAGAGGAGAGGAGGAGAAGAAGAAGACCACCAACACCCCGACCCCGACCACCGACACCCCGACACCTGACACCCCGACCACCGACACCCCGACCCCGACGACCGACACCCCCACCCCGACGCGACACCCCGACACGACACCCCGACCCCGACATGACACCCCGACACGACACCCCGGCACCACACCCCGACATGACACGACACCCCGACACGACACGACACCCCGACCCCGACACGACACCCCGGCACGACACCCCGGCACGACACCCCGACCCCGACACCCTGACACCACACCCACCCTTACCCCGACCACCGACACCCTGACACCACACCCCGACCCACACCCCGACCCCGACCCCGACACCCTGACAGGGTCATATATTTGTGAATTATTAGTTAGGTCATATATTTTTTGATTTTGTTATGAAAACATCATATATAATTGTGTTGATCCGGTAGATTTAAATGTGCAGTTGTTTCATCGCTGCGAGGTTTGGTGGTCGACGACCTCGCCGTGCGTTTGACGAGCTCTGCCCCTTCGTTCGTGGGTGAGCACAAATGACATGTCCTCCTCCACCGTTAATTATTTGCTCTGTTCCGGTGTTCGTGCCGATGAAACTTGATAGCTAGCTATATATGTGTCTTGAATCATCAGTATGTGTAACCAATATGTGTCTCCCGTTCGAAAGCGTCATAGTTATAAATATGCATGCATTTGCATATTTATAACCTTGATTCTTTCGAATTGTCCAACGCTATCCATGGACAGCCCGAGTATGTTTAGATTGGGTTCATTTTCCCATATGCTTTGCTCCGGATCTGACGCATAAGTTTTGTCAGTGCCTCCCCTGTTGTTCCCCGGGTACACATCCTCTCTGTTTATTGCAGAGACGTGTATCAGGAGAACAGCGGGGAGGTGCTGCCGAAATTTTGCGTAGGATTCGGAGCATAGCATGGGAAAATGAACCCAATCTAAACATACTCGGGTGGGATTAGGACCTATCATTACCTATTAGAGTGTAGGTTGCATGGACGTAATAAAATTGACAAAGTAGATCAACTGATGAATATATACATGGTGAATTATATATATATATATATATATATATATATATATATATATATATATATTTGTTGTGTGTCTAGTAGCTCTGAAAGTCAAGATGAGTGATCGTGCGTGGATGTACACCGGTCACACTGGTCAGAACAAATGGAGCACTGAATGGTTCACAAAAACCAAGGGGTTTGTGCGAGCCGCATTTGCAAATGGCCAGAGGAAAACCTGGTGCCCCTGTTTACGGTGCGGCAATTGGGAAAAGAGGACAGAGGCTGAAATGGGCAAACACCTGCAGAAGAGTGGTTTTACGCCCGATTATACGGTGTGGACATTTCATGGTGAGTCTGCCCAACGTGACCGAGCTGAGGTGGATCGTCGTCGCACCGACAAGCATGGTACCGGGATGGAAAACATGGTGCGAGACTTCGATGATCCATTTGACCTTAGTTAGCTCATAAACGACCCATTTCAACTAAGTTAGCTCATAAATGATCCATTTCACCTTAGCTAGCTCATAAACGACCCATTTCAACTTAGTTAGCTCATATATGATCCATTTCACGTAAGTTAGCTCATAAATGACATACTCTTCTTGTTCTAGTCTTCTTCTTGTTCTACTCTTCTTGTTCTAGTCTTCTTCCTGTTCTACTCTTCTTGTTCTAGTCTTCTTCTTGTTCTAGTCTTCTTATTTTAGTCACCTATTTCTAACTTTCTTATTTTGCCATTTTGCAGATTTCATTCACTTCATGGAAGCTAGCTTGCTATGGAGTGCTTGTTTATGTATGGATGGAACTTGTTTATGTATGAATTGATGGATGGAACTTGCTTATGTAATATGTATGGATGGAACTTGCTTATGTATGAATGGATTGAACTTGCTTATGTATGAATGTATGGAACTTATGTGCTGGATATATGTGATATGAATGCCTGTGAAATATATCTATATTATCTCATATATATTTGCTGTGAAAATTGTTGGATTTAATAAAAAACAGAAAAAAGAGCCAATATGCAGGCTCTTTGCCGTCTGCCACTGACGGCAACGGGCTCTTTGCCGTCTGCCGCGGACGGCAAAGAAGCCACGTGGCATCCAGCTGTGCTTCCTGGGAGCTGACCCATTTGGTCAGTTTGCCTACAGTGGCAGACGGCAAAGAGTAAACAATTTTGCCGTCAGCGGCGGACGGCAAAGGCCTGCCATGTAGTGACGTGTAGATGACATCATAAGGCGGATGGCAAAGACACTAGAAAGTTTGCCGTCTGCCGCGGACGGCAAAGGCCTGCCGTTAGCCACTTAACGGACTGACAGCGCAATTATTGCCGTCCGCTCTCTTTGCCGTCCGCGGCAGACGACAAAGGGCCTTTGCCGTCAGCCGCCCGGAAGCAGACGGCAAAGTAGCTCTTTACCGTAGCCTACTTTCCGGAGCCTTTTGCCGTCCGCGGCTGACGGCAAAGGCCTTTGCCGTCCGCCGTTCATGCCTTTGCCGTCCGCCGTTCATGCCTTTGCCGTCCGCCGTGGCAGACGGCAAAATAGCTGATTCCTGTAGTGACATTAAGAAGTATGCCAATAAGCATTCCACATCAAAAATTCTGTTTTTATCATTTACCTACTCAAGGACGAGCAGGAATTAAGCTTGGGGATGCTTGATACGTCTCCAACGTATCTACAATTTTTGATTGTTCCATCCTATTATATATTCTGTTTTGGATGTTTAATGGGATTATTTATACACTTTTATATTATTTTTGGGACTAACCTATTAGCCTAGAGCCCAGTGCCAGTTCTTGTTTTTTCCCTTGTTTCAGTGTTTCGAAGAAAAGGAATATCAAACGGAGTCCAAACGGAATGAAACCTTCGGGAGAGTTATTTTTGGAACGGAAGCAATCCAGGAGACTTGGAGTGTACGTCAGGGAAGCAACAAGGTGGCCACGAGGCAGGGAGGCGCGCCCCCACCCTCGTGGGCCCCTCGTGGCTCCCCCGACCGACTTCTTTCGCCTATATATATCCATACACCCTAAAAACTTCGAGGAACAGAATAGATCGGGAGTTTCGCCGCCGCAAGCCTCTGTAGCCACAAAAAACCAATCGGGACCCTGTTCCGGCACCCTGCCGGAGGGGGGATCCCTCACCGGTTGCCATCTTCATCATCCCTACGCTCTCCATGATGAGGAGGGAGTAGTTCACCCTCGGGGCTGAGGGTATGTACCAGTAGCTATGTGTTTGATCCCGCTTCTCTCGTGTTCTTGAGGTGGTACGATCTTGATGTATCGCGAGCTTTGCTATTATAGTTGGATCTTATGATGTTTCTCCCCCTCTACTCTCTTGTAATGGATCGAGTTTTCCCTTTGAAGTTATCTTATCGGATTGAGTCTTTAAGGATTTGAGAACACTTGATGTATGTCTTGTCGTGCTTATCTGTGGTGACAATGGGATATTCACGTGATCTACTTGATGTATGTTTTGGTGATCAACTTGCGGGTTCAATGAACTTATGCATAGGGGTTGGCACACGTTTTCATCTTCACTTTCCGGTAGAAACTTTGGGGCACTCTTTGAAGTACTTTGTGTTGGTTTGAATAGATGAATCTGAGATTGTGTGATGCATATCGTATAATCATACCCACGGATACTTGAGGTGACATTGGAGTATCTATGTGACATTAGGGTTTTGGTTGATTTGTGTCTTGAGGTGTTATTCTAGTACGAACTCTAGCTTCGTGTTATTTTACTACGGACTCTTGAATAGATCGATCCGAATGAATAACTTTGAGGTGGTTTACCCTACAATAATCTCTTCGTTTGTTCTCCGCTATTAGTGACTTTGGAGTGACTCTTTGTTGCATGTTGAGAGATAGTTATATGATCCAATTGTGTTATTATTGTTGAGAGAACTTGCACTAGTGAAAGTATGAACCCTAGGCCTTGTTTCCTAGCATTGCAATACCGTTTACGCTCACTTTTACCACTTGCTACCTTGCTGTTTTTATATTTTCAGATTACAAATACCCATATCTACCATCCATATTGCACTTGTATCACCATCTCTTCGCCGAACTAGTGCACCTATACAATCTACCATTGTATTGGGTGTGTTGGGGACACAAGAGACTCTTTGTTATTTGGTTGCAGGGTTGTTTGAGAGAGACCATCTTCATCCTACACCTCCCACGGATTGATAAAACCTTAGGTCATCCACTTGAGGGAAATTTGCTACTGTCCTACAAACCTCTGCACTTGGAGGCCCAACAACGTCAACAAGAAGAAGGTTGCATAGTAGACATCAGAGGTCGGGTCGCTACAAGATGGTATCAGAGCACACGCTGAATGTAGGACATTACCACTAAGAAAAACCATATGTCAGTCTTCTCTACTCATTTCTGACTCCTCTCCATTTTCTACCCTTTAGGATGGCGGACTCAAGGAACAAGTTTGCACAACCGGATGAAGACACACCCTTTGGACGACACTTGAAGGAAGTCACTAGGTACCTGAACATTGGAATACCAAGCTTCACCGGGACCTACACTGCCACTTTACCAGAAGAGGAGCGCTGGATGATTCGAGTTCAAGTTCCAGGAAGGACTTTCACGCCAGTCACTGAGCCCATAGAGTTTTCCTTCGATGCACCCACCTGGAGTCTAGGCAAGAGCATGGCAGCCCACATTGCTATGGGACATATTGGAGAAGTCTACAAACAGGAGCTGAAGGACACTATCTACCAGATATGTGGGCCCCGGGACGAGCAATGGGAGATGATCAGCACCCGGAATGACAGGTCTATTGCAGCTTTCATCCAGGAGTTAAACCAGCACATTCGACGCCAGGAGAACCAGATGTGCGCAAGCATGATAGATTTGAAGAAGGCGATGACCAGGAACATGGAGCTAGAGGAAGAACTCAAGTCTACGCGCGACGGATATGAGGAGGAAATCGCAATACTATTGGAGAAGAATGACGACCTGATAAAGAAGATCGGAGTGTTCATGGGAGACCCCGCACCAGGAAGAGATGACGACGAACCCAAGGAGATACGTTCCGAAGACTACATCATCATTGACGACACCGACTCCGACCCCGATAGCAGTGATGATGATTATGAAGATGAAGCTGGAGCAGGTATTAGGGAGTCTTCCACCGATCAAAATTTCTAGAATGACCACCATATGATCAAGTAGTATTCCCCCATGTATATAGAATAGTCTGAGCACTGTAACGATTGATAGATTGATTGTATGCCCTTGCTTGATTGATTGAGTGATATGATATGATTGTGTTTGTCTCATGTGCATATGGGTAGTGTCTTCTCACTAGACCTCATTCTATTCTAATCTCTTCCCTCTAAACCCATCAGATGCCTCCGAGACGTGATACCGGATTTGTCTTCCCACCGGAGCTCACTCAGTTGATCCAGCAGCAGAATGCCTTGATGCAGTTGTTAGTTCAGAACGAAGGAAACAACAACAACAACAACAACAACAACAACAACAACCCACCGCCACCACCTCCAGTTGACAACTTAGCCCGTTTTCTGAGGTTGCAGCCGCCGGTGTTTTCCAGTAGCACCGAGCCAATAGTTGTTGATGACTGGCTGCGCAGGATTGGAAGGGAGTTGACCACCGCAGGTTGCACAGATGCTGAGAAGGTGCCCTTTGTCGCACATCAATTGGATGGACCAGCAGCCTCATGGTGGGAGAATTACACAGCCACTTTCCCTATAGCCAATATCACGTGGGACCAGTTTCAGCAAGCATTCCGCACAGCCCACGCCTCAACTGGAGCAATGAGCATGAAGCGTGAGTTTTGCAACTTGCGCCAGGGAAATCGTACTGTGGCTCAGTACGTAGATGAGTTTAGTAAGCTATCTCGTTATGCCCCTGATGTGGTGGCCACAGATGCCGCGAAGCAGGAGAAGTTTATGGAAGGGTTGAATGATGAGATGAGTATGCAGTTAATGGTGGCAACCTTTAACAACTACCAGGAGTTGGTAGATAAGACTATTATGATTGAAGGGAAGCAACAACAGATAGAGAGCCGCAAGAGGAAGTATGGACAAGGGAAGTACAATTCAGGAGCTCAGCAGAAGCCTCGCTTTACCCCGAACACGGGAGGACTTACCCATAACCATGGAGGCCACACTCACAATGGAGGAAGTTCTCATAATCATAATGGCCCAAAGAATGGGAATGGGAATGGAGCAAGCAGCAATCAGAACCGCCCAAATCCAGCCACACCCGCCAAGAAGGACCTAAGTCACATTACTTGTTTCAAATGCGGGAAGACTGGACATTACGCCACTGAGTGCCTTGAGGCAAAGAATGGAAACGACAATGGAAGCTCTGGGAAGAAGCCCAACCCTTTCAATAGGGGACAAGTGAACCACGTGAACGTGGAGGAGGTTGAAGAGCAGCCAGATGCAGTTATCGGTAAGTTTTTGGTTAAGTCTTTTACCGCTCTCGTTCTTTTTGATACTGGTGCATCGCATTCATACATTTCAAGGGGATTTGTGGACAAGTTTAAGTTACCCACCCTAGCCCTTAGGACACCTTTGCTAGTGAGCTCACTCGATGCAGAGTATATGGCCAGCCGATGGTGCGACCGGTTACCCTTAACCATTGGCAACCATGTTTTCCCCTCAGACCTAATAATTTTGGAATCACAAGGATTGGATGTGATACTGGGAATGGATTGGCTATCGAAGTATGGAGGAAACATTGATTGCGCTAGCAAGTCAATTCTGCTCACTACCCCGGAGGGAAAAAGGATCAAGTATGTTTCCAGGCATGCGCCGAGGAGGACCCAAGTAAATTCTCTCGTGGGAGTTGTTCACGAGGAAGTGCCGGTAGTGAAGGATTACCCAGATGTTTTTCCAGAGGAGTTACCAGGCATGCCGCCAGATCGAGACATTGAGTTCTTGATGGAACTATTGCCAGGCACCGAACCTATATCAAAGAGACCCTACCGGATGCCCGCAAATGATCTAGAGGAGATCAAGAAGCAGATTAAGGAGTTATTGGAGAAGGGTTACATCCGACGAAGTTCATCACCATGGGGAGCCCCAGTACTCTTGGTTGAGAAGAAGGATGGATCATTGAGAATGGTTGTAGATTATCGTGCGCTGAATGAAGTGACAATCAAGAACAAGTACCCGCTGCCTATGATCAATGATCTGTTTGACCAGCTGCAAGGAGCTAAAGTGTTTTCGAAGATCGATCTGCGATCAGGATATCACCAGCTGAAGATTCGAGAAAAGGATATACCTAAGACAGCCTTCACCACAAGGTACGGGCTTTACGAGTATATGGTTATGTCATTCGGATTGACTAATGCCCCTGCCTATTTCATGAGCATGATGAATAAGGTGTTCATCGAGTTCCTGGATAAGTTTGTTGTGGTTTTCATTGATGATATCTTGGTATACTCCAAGAATGAAGAGGAACACAAGGAGCATTTGCGTTTAGTTCTCGAGAAGCTCAGGGAACATCAGTTATATGCCAAGTTCAGCAAATGTGAGTTTTGGTTGAAGGAAGTTGGATTTCTTGGACATGTTATATCAGGAGAAGGTATAACAGTAGAACCCACCAAGGTTAAATCAGTCACCGATTGGTTATCACCCATCACAGTTGGGGAGATCCGCAGTTTTCTTGGACTCGCAGGATATTACCAGAGATTTATTGAAAATTTCTGTAAAATTGTGAAGCCCATGACGGAGTTGTTGAAGAAGGACACTAAGTTCAAATGGACTGAAGAATGTGAGGCCAGGAGTTGAAGAAACGTCTGACTACAGCCCCAGTGCTGATTCTGCTGGATATACGCAAGGATTCCCAAGTGTATTGTGACGCATCTCACTTAGGACTTGGAGGAGTGCTTATGCAAGACGGAAGAGTTGTTTCATATGCCTCACGACAGCTTCGACCGCATGAGTTAAATTATGCCACTCATGATTTGGAACTAGCAGCCGTAGTGCATGCGCTCAAGACCTGGAGACACTTTCTTATTGGAAACCGTTGTGATGTGTACACGGATCATAAGAGTTTGAAGTACATATTCACACAGAAGGAGCTAAACCTCAGGCAGAGGAGATGGTTGGAACTTATAAAGGATTATGATATGAAGCTGCACTATCATCCAGGAAAGGCCAACGTCGTAGCAGACGCTTTGAGCCGGAAGGGTTATGCCAATACCCTCGTAAGCGGAGGTTTGCCAAAGGAGTTAGCCGAGGATCTCACGGAACTTCGTTTGGAGACTGTTCCTAGAGGTTTTGTTGCAGCAATGGAAGTTCAGTCGACATTGTTGGGAAAGATTCGTGAAGCTCAGAAGGATGACAAGGAAATTGCCGAGATAAAGGAGAGAATGAGCAAAGGAAAAGCCAAAGGTTTTCGTGAGGATGAGCACGATACCTTGTGGTTCGAGGACCGCATTTATGTGCCCAATAATGCAGAGATCAGGAAGCTTATACTTCAAGAAGCTCATGACTCACCATACTCGATACACCCCGGAAACACTAAGATGTATTTGGATTTGAAGGAGCGTTTCTGGTGGACCGGAATGAAGGATATTGCCGAGTATGTAGCCGTATGTGATGTATGTCAGAGAGTGAAGGCAGGACACCGTTGATGTGGGATGAAGTTGGAGACCGTCAGTTGTTTGGACCGGATTTGATCAAAGAGTCTGAAGAGAAGGTTAAGCTGATTCGAGACAGACTGAAGGTAGCCTAGTCCAGGCAGAAGAGTGATGCAGACTTGAAACGCAAGGAGGTAGCCTATGAAATCGGAGACAGAGCATATCTGCAAGTGTCACCACTACGAGGAGTTAAACATTTTGGAGTTAAGGGAAAGTTAGCCCCGAGATTTGTAGGACCATACCGAGTTTTGGAACGCATGGGAGAGGTTGCCTACAAGTTGGAGTTGCCCGAAGGACTGTCAGGAGTTCATGATGTGTTTCACGTTTCCCAGTTGAAGAAGTGTCATGCCGAGATGGCTGATATTCCTCTGAGAGATACAGTGCCCCTGGAAGCAATACAGTTGGACAGTGATTTGACATATGAGGAGAAACCTGTCAAGATTCTTGAGTTTGCCAGCCGGGTTACTCGCAGCAAAGTTATTAAGTTTTGCAAAGTTCAGTGGAGCCACCATACCAAGGATGAACCCACCTGGGAAAGAGAGGATGATCTACGTAAAGACCACCCACACCTATTTTCTAGCCAACCTGAATCTCGAGGGCGAGATTCATCTTAAGGGGGGTAGGTTTGTAACATCCAAAATTTTCAATTTGGAACATTATACATAGATCATTCATGCATATCATATTTTCATTGCATATTTGCTTTGCGATCCTCGAAATTCTACGCAACTCAAGGACCCACGGAGAGAGTTGGGGATTTCACCGTTTTCATATTTGAATTTTATCAAATATCGAAACGAGGATCATTTGTTTTAATTATTTTTCTCTCCGAAAATATTTCATATTAAAATATAAGAGAGGAGATAATATGACTTCTCCAAAATAAATGAAATATGGGAGGGAAAATATTAAAAACAAATAAACATTTTTATTTGGATTTTAATGCTATTTTATTTGAATTAGAAAAAATATGCGTTTTTCAAAATTGCACAAGAGTCCTAAATAAATGTTCACCTTGTTCGCTATATTTTTAGAGGACGGGGAAAATTTATTTCAGAATTTTTGGAGTTCGTTTAGTATTTCTTTTCTTTGTTTTTCTGCGACATGTTTAAAAAAAAGGAGGAAACCGACCTACCGGGCTGTGTCCGCCTGGGACACCGACCCGGCCGGCCTCTTATAAGCCGCGGCCCGCCAGGCTCCCCAAACCCTAGCCGCCCCAAGCCCCGCACCCCAGCCGCCGCCACCCGCGCTAGCGCCGCCGCCGCCGCCGTCGCCCGCTGCCGCCGCCGACCCCGCCGGAGTTGCCGCCGCCACCCGCGCTAGCGCCGCCGCCGCCGCCGTCGCCCGTTGCCGCCGCCGACCCCGCCGGAGTTGCCGCCGCCTCGCCGGAGTTCCCGCCACCGCCGCCGTCACGTTTGCCGAGGTAGCCGCCGTTTTTTTTAACCGTTCGGTTTTATTTCGAAAACCTAGATTCATTTTTTAGATTAGATCGGTTCGGTTTTCCGTCGGTTTATTTATTTTGCGGACGGTTCATTCGTACGTTTGTTTTAACGAACGTCGTTCACCCGTTAGCCGCAGACAGCGAACATTCATTCGTTAGCCTGTTCGTCAGTTTTTCTTTTTCAGGGTTTTCCGTGATTATTTTCGATCGCGATTTCTGCCCTAATTTTTGTTTTAGTATAACTTCTCGCTCGTTTATCGGAATCAGGTGATTCAAGCGCCTAGATCTTCGTCTCGAAGCCCTCTTTCCGTTTAACCAACTTGAACAAGATTTTGGTACTATAAATTTGACTTTAGTCCGGATTAGTAAACGGATCTTGTTTCTTTTGCAGTTTGAGTTTCGTTGCTCCGTTTGATTTGATTCTTTTTGCAAACCGGAGTTCTTTAGTTGAACTTTCTGGTTAGATCTTCTTATTAGAGTTTTACTCGTGCATCTTTGCTTGATTGCTTGTGTATGCTATTGTTTGTTTGCGATAGAATTCCCGGAGTGCGAAGCATGCTACTACGAGTCGCTAGGTTTTGCAGATCGTTAGCAAGGCAAGTAACACATTGATCATACTCTTTCATAACCAGTTTTTATGCATTGGTACCAACCCTCAAACATTGCATGGTTAGGATTTGATTAACTTGTGGGTATTGGGAAGTAGATGATGAGGTAGAACCTATTGCCCTGTTTATCATCAAACCCTTGGGAGTTACTTGAATGTTATGCTTATATTTGCTATGCTATGCTCGTAGACGTGGTTTGGGTGAGTGAATCCATGACAGATGTGAGATAATTAATTAATGATTAACTTAAGGTGGCAACTTTAATACACATCTGGGTGGATTGTTTGTGGGCACCTAGAGAATCCAGTGTTGTCCTAGGATATCCCGGAGTACCCGTGTGATCATCCTACGGTCCGCCACCCAGGCTCAAAGGGATCATAAGATTATTCATGCTAGAAACTTCTGTGTGCAGCCACAAGCTATTATGGGCTCTAGCATAGTTGAGTATGTCGCATGACCTCTTCTAACGGTAGGCTAGCAGATGTAGGGGATGTAGATTGGTACTGTCTATCCAGGGTTAGAGTTAATGCTTCTGAAAGACTGTGTCTTGGTCATCCTTTTCTCAAACACCATGTAGTGCGAGAAATCCAACGGAGGAGACCGAGTCTTGTGGGGAAAAGTGCGCAAACCTTTGCAGAGTGTAAACTAATCATGGTTAGCCGCGTCCCCGGTTATGGACATCTTGAGTATCTGGTTCTTGGATTATCATATGGATCTCATCACTCTAAGTTAATTTGTTGGGTTGTTAATGATTACTTTAATTGGGATTGAGTTGGAGGAACCTTCTCAATATTGTTCAACTACCATGATAGTTAAATAAAATATATTCCTTTGTTGTAGGGAAAAATTGGCTTTTCGCAAAACATTATAACCATAGAGCCTCCACCAGCCAAATATGCATGTAGTGATAGCATTTATCTGTTCATTGCTCTATTGTGTTATATTGCTAGCATATTCCATGTGCTGACCCGTTTTCGGGCTGCAACGTATCATGTTGCAGACTTTTCAGACGAAGAGTAAGGTTCGCTAGGCCGTTGTCGTGCACTCAGCTATGCCGTTGGAGTTGATGGACTCACTTTATCTTCCAAGCCTTCCGCTATTATCGTTTTAGATGGCCTTAAGCCATATTTATTGTAATAAGTTCTCTTTTGAGACATTTAATGTAATAAGTGTGTGATTGCTACTCTGTTATAAATCCTTCGAGTACTGTGTGTGTCAGCATTACCGATCCAGGGATGACACTGAAGCACAGAGACTTGACCGTTTGAGGTCGGGTCGCTACAGTGGAGTTTCGTGGCATTTGGACTCCGTTTGATATTGATTTCCTGCGATGTAAAAAACATGGAAAAAACAACAACTGGCACTTGGCACTATGTCAATAGGTTAGTACCAAAAAATGATATAAAATGATTATAAAACATCCAAGACTGATAATAAAACAGCATGAAAAAATAAAAAATAATAGATATATTGGAGACGTAAAGTCTCCATCAACGTGGACGTACGATATGTTGGGAACGTAGCATGCATTTTCAAAAAAATTCCTACGCTCATGCAAGATCTATCTAGGAGATGCATAGCAACGAGAGGGGGAGAGTGTGTCCACGTACCCTCGTAGACCAAAAGCGGAAGCATTTGACAACACAGTTGATGTAGTCGAACTTCTTCTCATTCCGACCGATCAAGCACCGAACGTACGGCACCTCCGAGTTCTGCACACGTTCAGCTTGATGACGTCCCTTGAACTCTTGATCCAACAAAGTGTCTAGGGAGAGTTCCATCAGCATGACGGCGTGGTGACAGTGATGGTGAAGTGATCCGCGCAAGGCTTCGCCTAGCACAACGTGAATATGACTGGAGGCGTAAACTATGGAGGGGGCGCCGCTCACGGCTAAGAATCAATGTTGTGTGTTCTAGCGGTGCCACCCACGTATATACAGGTTGGAGGGGGGGAGAGGAAGCCAAGGGAGCACCCAAGTAGGAGGAATCCTACTTGGGCCCCTAGTCCAATTTGGCCTCCCCCTTTCCTTTTACCAAAAGGGGGAAAAGGGAAGAGAGGGGGGCCGAACCACCACCTCCTTCTCTTATTTGGCCTCCTTCCTTGGGGGGGGGGCACACCACCCCTTGTGGGCTGGTGTGCTTCCCTCCTATGGCCCATAAGGCCCATTATTCCCATGGGGGGTTCCGGTAACCCCCCCCCCCCTCCAGTACTCCGATATGTACCCGGTATGCCCCGAAACACTTCCGTTGTCCGAATATCATCGTCCTATATATGAATCTTTACCTCTCGACCATTTCGAGACTCCTCATCATGTTCGTGATCTCATCCGGGACTCCGAACAACATTCGGTCACCAAATCACATAACTCATATAATACAAATTCGTCATCGAATGTTAAGCGTGCGGACCCTACGGGTTCAAGAACTATGTAGACATGACCGAGACACCTCTCCGGTCAATAACCAATAGAGGAAATTGGATGCTCATATTGGTTCCCACATATTCTACGAAGATCTTTATCGGTCGTACCGTAATGACAACATGCGTTATTCCCTTTGTCATCGGTATGTTACTTGCCCGAGATTCGATCGTCGGTATCTTCATACCTAGTTCAATCTCGTTACCGGAAAGTATCTTTACTCATTCCGTAATGCATCATCCCACAACTAACTCATTAATCACATTGCTTGCAAGGCTTATTATGATGTGCATTACCGAGAGGGCCCAGAGATACCTCTCCGATACTCGGAATGACAAATCCTAATCTCGATCTATGCCAACCCAACAAACACCTTCGGAGATACCTGTAGAGAATCTTTATAATCATCCAGTTACGTTGTGACGTTTGATAGCACACAAGGTATTCCTCCGGTATCCGATAGTTGCATAATCTCATAGTTAAAGGAATATGTATATGACATGAAGAAAGCTATAGCAATAAAACTGAACGGTCAACATGCTAAGCTAACGGATGGGTCTTGTCCATCACATCATTCTCCTAATGATGTGATCATGTTCATCAAATGACAACACATGTCTATGGTTAGGAAAGTTACTCATCTTTGATTAATGAGCTATTCTAGTATAGGCTTACTAGGGACACGGTGTTTTGTCTATGTATTCACACATGTATCAAGTTTCTAGCTAATACAATTCTAGCATGAATAATAAACATTTATCATGATATAAGGAAATATAAATAACAACTTTATTATTGCCTCTAGGGCATATTTCCTCCATGATAGCACCACCTATCGGAACCACGCCAAAACTCTCCGTGTCTACATTGCGTTTGCTCTCTCCAAACCCTTCCCTTTACCTTCATATGCAATGTTTTACTTTCCGCTGCTACACTCTTAGAATTGCATGTGTAGGTTGGTTGCTTGACTTGTGCTAAGTTGCTAAAATCTGCCAAGACTTAAAATTGGAAAAAGGCTAGATTTTTATTTGGTCAAGTAGTCTAATCACCCCCACTAGACCTACTTTCAATCCTACAGGACGCTGCAGCAGAATCCGAGTCAAACTACAAGTCCAAAGGTGTTGCATCACCTCCACTTGGGCCCATGTGCCTTGTACGACCTAGGGCTGGTTTTAGGATGCCTTGGGACATTCTCCCACCTCCTTGGCCTCCACCCCTTGCTCCTATATAAGTAGATCAATCTAGTAGCTTTTTCCTTGGGATTTGTTTAGTTAAAAGTTAGCCAACGCAACTTTGTGTACTTCGTTTGTGTCCAACGACCAGACCAAGACCGCTTTCGGATCCCCACATTTATCAATACTTCATCTATATTCACAATATTCAGATTGCATTATCATATTCTTGCTTGTTCTTCGATTGCTTGCAGGAACAGACCTTCGTGGTCAGGTAGATCATGCTCCGGCGTGATCAATAACCTCTCGGAGTTGGTTTAGCGATTGCTAAGGCGCAACGTCGTGCATGTTTGTAGTTGGATCGTCAAAGTCGTCTCCACCAAATCGATATTTATCATCTCATCGAAAGATCGGGACACCCCTCGCCTCTATCAAGTGGTATCAGTTTTAAGGTTGCTCGGTGAGAATTTTCAGTTATCCCTAGATTAGATTTAATTTCTTACCTACTGTCCAAGAAAAAGCCACAAAAAGTTAGATCTGTTCATCCTTTGTTCAAGCCAGTCTGAGCCTTTGCAGATTTTTTTCATTGCTTGCATAGTGGAATTATCGATTGCATCGTCGTGTCGAGTTGCTGGTCTTAGGTCTAGTTCCCTTAGAGTTTCGAGTTCTGTTCACAAGTTGTCACACCGCCGCTGCCGCACCACCTTCATCGTTGCCATATACCCCCACCCCCACCATAGTCACGCCATTGGATTATTATCCCTTCCGCTATCCACCATCCCATCCATCAATTTTCACCACGTGTTACCCATCGTTCATTGTCATAATCATAGTTGAGGTCATTCACATCTTCACTTGATCCGATCTGCATCTTATCTAGTTTGTTGTGGAAAGACTGAGAAAAAAAGTAAGAAAAGTCAGAGAGAAAAAAGAGAAAGGAAAAAATGTCAAAGAAAAAAAGTAAGAGAGAAAAAAAAGGAAAAAAAGTGCAAAAAAAAGATATTCAGAGTGTGCTCCTCCCTTGTTTACGTGCAACGTCATGATTTTGTTAGTGTTCTAGGCTCCCGTCTCTAGCACGGTCTAGCATAGGACCAGCACAGTACCGTCATTGAGTGTTTATTCAACATTGCATCTCTGAATTGACTATTGCTAGTCTTCTGCTACCATATATTTAAGCCTTCCAAGCTCCACATATTTCTACATCGTGTATGCACACGTTAACCCGTCAATCGCTTCAATCAATCATCGGAGTTATTCGACACCGCTGGTTGCCGGTCACCACCTGCTGCATGGTAAGAACTTGTAAGACATTGATATTTGCTATACTGTGAGCGTTTTACCACCACATCCTAGTAGTTCATAGGAACATTATTCGTGGATTTTATTTCTTGCTTTCTACTAATTATGACAGGTTCCAGAGTTGTTAGTTTTTGGGCTTCATCGATCGTGGGAGACTTGCCACCACCTAAGAAAATACAACAACCGTCACAAGAGGAGCAACGACATCAGAATGGGAGTACAAAATAAATGTATATTTCCTTCCCATAATTTTGATGAGCGTGGAAAATTTCAAACTGCGGTTAGTACTTTCAGTAGCTTTGTTTTAGTTTGGTGGAGTGAATATTGTCGGTTAAACCCCGATTTTATACCTACTACTTGGGATGATTTAAAACTTGTCATGAGAGATAGATTCGTCGATGTTTATTATATTCTTGGCATGATTAAAAAATTACAACATTTAAAACAAGGCACTAACACCGTATCAAATATTATGATGATTTACAAACTATTTTGTTGCACTCATTTTTAGAAGAAAGTGAAAAAGATTTTATGGATAGATTTTGGGGAGGATTAATCCGTGATATTCAAGAGATACTAATTCATGAAGAGTGTTATCCTATGGACCATTTGTTTCGTCTTGCTTGCGAAGCTGAACAGGAAATAATACGACGTGTTGCCCACGAGGAGAACAAGTGCATGGTGCACATTCCAAGAGTTGATAGATTGTTCCTTCAAGTACTAGGCATACTATGACAACCACATCTGTTGTTGTGAGGACCATATCACCTCCACCATGTGACACATCACCACTGAGAGTGACTACATCATCTGAGTTGATCATAGAAGGTAATGACCAAGGTACTGATATTCCACCTCCACATGAGTATGATGAATAACTTGTCAATTTCAATGCACCATGTGATGATCTACCCACTACTTTGATCACACCACCTATTTTAGAGGACTATGTTGATGATTTGACTTTGCCATGTGACCGAACAAATGCAATATCAACAATGTCGAGTGCACCCATTGAATTAACCGTTGATGCAAAAGAACCATGTGAATCGGGGAATAAATCAGATTTGGATCAAATAGATTTGAAAATAATTGTGCCAATGTTTAACCATTTTGATATGACCTCTAATCTTGGTGATAATTCTGTGTCAAATGACCTATTGCATGTTTGCTTATTTAAGCATGTTGTAGCATGTAAATTTGATGCAAGTAAGGTTTATTCATCAATGTTGGGATGGTTTAATGATGAACATTGTCAATCTTTTGATATGAATAAGAGCTTCACTTATATGTGCAAACTGAGTTGCAATATTTTCATGCCTTCTACTTCTTGTGATAATATTTTGGCTTTATATTTTATGAACTATGAAAGTTACTCATGTATACATGTGTCATATGTGCAAAAACCAAGGAAAGTAAAAATGGATGACATATACATATACAACATGTACAACTTGTCTCTTTTGTTAGCCACATTTCAGATTAAGCAACGCCAAGGACGGCTTTGTTTTCAAGAAGAGGAGGATAGTGAGGACATGACTACCTTGGATACAACCAAAAATATTGCAAAGATGCATATCTGTGAGGTGATTTCTAATGCAAACTATGCAATAATTTATTTATGTTATTCAGGACAAAAATACTTCATAGACTTTTGTGCCACGTCTAATTGCAGATGTATGGCACATTTGTACAATCCACATATGAAGATAAGGGAAAAAGAGAAGTTTAGGTGTTGTTCAAGAAGTCCTCTCACGTCACTTTTGGGCCAAGAGAAGAGAGTCCAAGTCTCTCACGTTCTGGACTCAGATTCAGACTACACAGACATACCTAACTCAAAACTCCAAGAACTCTTTCATCCGAACTCCGAATTGGGTGATTCTTTTTTTTAAAGTAGATTATGTGCTCTTTCCAAGCCAATTGGATTCATCTTCAAATTTGTCCGGAGCGTTGAGATATTGACAAAACAATCTGACGCTGCAGCAGAATCCGAGTCAAACTACAAGTCCAAAGGTGTTTTCATCACCTCCACTTGGGCTCATGGGCCTTGTACGACCTAGGGTTGGTTTTAGGATGGATTGGGACGTTCTCCCACCTCCTTGGCCGCCACCCCTTGCTCCTATATAAGTAGATCAATTTAGTATCCTTAGGATTTGTTTAGTTAAAAGTCGTCTCCACCAAATCGATAGTTATCATCTCATCGAAAGATCGGGACACCCCTCGCCTCTATCACAGCATGCATATCAATGTATTAAATAACACATTGCATTAAGCATGACGGCATGATGTTACTAATATATTGTCTTCACCTTGCATTCATCATTGAGACAACTACAAAATTATTATTTCGTCCTTAGTGGCGACAACACAGTACAAGCCTTTTCTACTTTCTTTCACTGTCTTTTTTGCTTGCAAGATTGAACCCTACCAACATACACAACTCCCATTTAAAGATCGTTCATCTAAGCATAGCCAGTGCAAGACTAATAAATCAGAGAAATATATTTCTTTAAATTTTGCAACAATGAAATCATATGAATCAACTAATAAAACATGCATAGATCTGATCATAAAGGGATAATTCATCACACCGCAATAAACACAACATAAAAAATTACATCAGATGGATCCCAGTCATGTAGGGCAGCTCATGTGATCATTGTATTGAAGAACAAGGGAGATATTGTCATCTATCTACTGTTATTAATCCATGCTCTAATGAAGACTACTCACACATGGACATGGTGGTATCAAGGTTGATGTAAATGATTGCCGTGATGAATTCCCCCTCTGGCAGAGTACCGGAAAAGACCTTCATACTGGATCTCCAGGGAACAGGATGGTGGTGATGGCAAAAAAAATCCTCTATAAAATGTAAATATGACGGAAGGTGTCATGAGAATATAAAGCCAGGGGGTACCTGGAGGAGGTGGAGGGTGCATGTGGAGCTCTTGCGTCCCCTGGCCATGAGGTGGGGTGCGTGGGGCCCATGGGCACCACCTTTCGCTCCTCCGGTGGTTCCTGGAACCTTCTGCTACTAAAACTTGCTGACATACTTTTATTTGAGTTTTTGGCCTCAAAATATTGATTTCATGAAAGTCCAAAAACAACATAAAAAAACAACTAACTCTGGGCACTTAATTAATAGGTTCGTCTAGAAAAATGGTAAAATTTGACGCGAAAGCTATGTCAATTTGATATAACTATAGCATGAAGCAAGCACAAATTATAGATACATCTAGGATGTATCACATGTTCGTGGGATCGTGAAGGTTCATTTGTTGCTGTGAAGTCGGAGCTGTTATGACGGGGCCCGAGCGGTGACGATGACGAGCGGTAGGTGGTCCGCCCGTGTGTTCCCGCGCCAGCCTGGAAATTTCTCCTTCGTATCTTTCCCCCTGCGCGGGAGGTACTCTGCCACCGGCATGTGGAGCTGACTATTTTTAACAAATCCTTTTAAACAAAACTCTGAACTCCTGTGAATCCCCCCCCCCCCCTCCCCCCACTTATATTCATGCCCAGCAAGAAGGAAGGCCGTTACACTATATCTAATGGAGAGATGTAAGGGAAAAGTTAAAATCCTGGAACTGGAAGAGCCACTCCTGCTGAAGATAGAAATGATGAAGATGACTTGCTAAACAATATCGAAGAAGTTGAAGCAAAAATGAGAATGAAGAAGGAATAGCTACCATGAACATAAAACCAGAATGGCAAGTCGTAGCGATTTTTGTCTTTTGAACTATAAATTGCAGGTATTTTTATTTAAAACACAAGGCAGTCCTCAGATGACCAGGATGGAAGCTGTCTTGGCACTTGTTTGGAGAAGAATGATACCATAATAACAAACACTTGAAGTGTTAGAAATTTGTCTTTGAAGAAGTGCCAAAAGTTTACCACGGTGAATCACCATTCGCCGTACTGAGATTTGCATTTCTATATAACGGCAAAGGGTCCATAGAATCGATAGAAAATTTTGATGTAAGTTTTTGTTGAACCTCTCTTTTGTGGGCGCTCTTGATTTGCAGCTTTCCAACATGCAATACTTATGAAACAATGCTTACAAGACCCTTTTTTGTTGGTGATTTGCAACCTGAACTATAAAACTAGAAGACACAATTCTGACACATGCTCTTAGGCAGCGATGCTAATACCGTCACACCTTAAGAATTGGGACACGAGATTAGCACAAACTTGAATATTAGAACTATGGTGTAAAATTCAGACTCGATCTTCTTTCAAATTTTATTCTTTTGTATGAACTCAGTACTACTGCAGTCTATTAATTATTGTATTTGCTAACCTATACAAACTTTTTAAAAAATTCACCCAGTGCAAATGAGTACTTTAATCTGATTTTAAACTATCTTAACCAGTTCCAGTAGTTATTGTAATGTGCATTCCAAGCCATTATTTTGTGCTTTGAAGTTAGTGAAAAACCATTTTCTGTGCTCCCACAAACAAATGAACCGTGCTCCCACAAATAATTGAACCGTGCCTCAGAAACTAGGGGAAAAGCACTGCATGTGCTCCCACAAACAAATGAATTAGGCTCCCACAAACAAAAGAAGTGTGCTCCCACAACACATTGATTTATGCCTCTAAAACTTGGGGAAAATCACTGCTCGTGCTCCTACAAACAAAAGAACCGTGCTCCGACAACCCATAGAATTGTACTTTCAAGATGTATAAAAAAAATTAAACGAGCCAAAGGTGAGCATGAATCGTGCCGTAGGCTCCTTGTACTGACGAAGTCGGAAGCATGTGGTATGACAAACACGTTGCACGATGAACACGTGCTTCGACCTATGACCCTCTTTCAAGATATATATGACAGAGTTGAATGCTAGATTCCTCCCTCACTGTTTTTCCAAAAAAAACTCCCTCTCCAGGAAATAAAATGAAAAAAAGGGTGAAAAAGGTATAAAAGAATTAGTAGCAACAAATCCAATTGTGGAGTTCATGCTAAAATTCGCTTTTGTTTTTAGTCTGTCGCGCGCGAAAAGGAAAACAGGGAAACCGAGAAAGTGGGAAAGGCAAATTGCAAAACTCCCGAAACCAAAAACTGTGAAGGAAATCCCGGGAGAAACTGATTTTGTGGGTTGCCCATCAGGGAGCTCTCTGCACGCGAAGCACTTCGAAATTGACCATTGCTTCCCTTTTGTGGGGTACCCCTCAATTAGTTTCAATTAGTTGCCCCCGGATAAGAAATGAGCATGAGAAAGTTAATTATTCTGGTCATGAGAAACTTAAATATCATAGTCTTAGAAAAGAGTTTTTGGTTCAATTGATACATACTCAACATCTATATGTTAGAGCATCTCCAGCCGCGACCCCAACAGTCCCTTTCCAGGCGTTTTTGCCGCGCCGGCGCCCAAAAATCGGCCCAATCACGCCCAGGAACCCGTTTTTCGCCGGCTTGGGCCGAAATTGGTGTCGGCGGCCCTAGGCCGAACCCGGCGCGCTGGGGGCCCTCGGGGGCGCCGGGGCTAGCGGTTTTGGCGCGAAAACGCCGCGGGCCCGCCGAGTCAGCGGCATGCGCCTCGTCTTCCCCAGAACGCCTCGGTTTCCCGCGGGGAATCAATGGCAAGGCTGAAGCGGCAGCCTTGCCATTGATTCCTCACGGGCGGCGCGTCACGGGCGGCCTGGCGCGGCGACGCCTCCCCTTCCGGCACGCGTTCACACGGCACCTGGGGCTATAAAAACCAGAGGCTTCCCTCGCCGCTGGCCACCCAGTCCGCCGAGCCCAAACCAGCCGCCGTCCCTCCCTTCCGCCGCCGAGCACTGCCGCTCTCCCCTTCCCTCCTCTTCCCCTCCTTCTCTCCATGGCGGAACGCTTCCCCGGCGACGCCGCGGCGGCCAACGGCTTCGGCCGCCGCTCTCTCCAGGAGTGCGAATCGTGGCTGCTCTTCGAGGCAAACATCCCGGCGCCGCCGGACATGCGCGCCGGGCCGACGGGGTGGAAGCTCAGCAACGGCGGCGTCCCCATCCCCCCGTGCGCGACGTCGACGCGCACCCTGGCTTCTTCACCGCCCAGGTCGACCGCGTGCGGTCGTCCTTGTCGGAGGAGCAGCGCGCCCTGCCCCAGTACGCCGCCGACAATAACGCCGCGTGGCGGACTACTTCAAGCGGCGGCAGGCACAGCGGCTGGCGTCCACGAACGGGGCGCCGGTGGTCGGGGCGTGAAGAACAGCGACGCGCGCCGCCTCTGGTGGGGCGTCCCCAGCCGAACCTGCACGAGGTGATAGCGCATCTCGAGGGCGGCAACAACCCGCCGCTGGCGTACCCCGCCGCGCCGGCGGCCGTGCCGGCCCCTCGCCGGAGCGCCGGGCCGTGGGTGCCCAGGAGGTTCGGCGGCTCCTCCTCCTCCCACTCTTCATCCTCCTCACGCTCCTGCTCCCACTTTTCCGGCTCGCCGGCGTTCCTCAGCGTCAAGGCAGAGCCCGCCGCGGAGACACCACTCGGCCGGCGCACCCGCAGCGCCGACATCGTCATCAACGAGGGCGGCCGGCGTGCCTCCTCCTCGGCTCCCCCGCATTTGTCAAGCCGAAGACGGAGCCGGGGCTCGCCGCCGTCAAGCCGGAGCCGGACCTCCCCGCCGTCAAGGAGGAGCCGCTCGACGACAACGCGGCCCTCAAATGGGCGCACGACGATTGGCTGCAGACGGAGATGGAGCGCCAGTGCGCCGCCTTAGCGCAGTTCGCAGCTCGTCGCCGTGGCCGGGACGAGGGGGCATCGTCGTCCTCGACGACAGCGACGACTACGACGACGCGCCGCCACCGCCGGTCCGCCATGGAGACGCTGGGCAGACGTCAGCAGGGGCGGCCGCGCCATCAAGAAGGAGAAGACCGACGACGACGAGGAGGACGGCGGCGACGTCGGCGACTTCGCCTCGCTGATCGACTTCTTCGCCCCGTAGATGCCTTTTTTTAAATAATTTATGTAAAACGCCGAACATGTTGAATATTAATGTCAAGTTTGCCGAATTTTAGTCAAACTTTGCTGAATTCATAATTTTTTAATAAAAAAAGCGTCTGGGGCGACCCTGGGGCGAGCGGCTGCGAACCCGCTCGCCCCCGCGCCGATTTTAGCGCCGGCTAGCCCCCAGGGGGCGCGTAAAATCGCCGCCTGGGGGGCCAACGGCTAGAGATGCTCTTAGCCGTCTAATGTACACCCTCCGTTCTAAAATATAGTGTATATTTTTTTGAAAAGTTAAACCTCATAAATTTTGACCAAGTTTGGAGAGAAAAACATTTATATTTAGAGTGCCAACATATATCATTGGATTCATCATAAGACGTAGTTTTATGTTTTATATTTTTTATATTATAGATATAAATAGTTTTTCATAAATTTAGCTAAATTTTGAATTTTTGACTTTTCAAAAAATCTATATGCAGTAGAACGGAGTGAGTAATGATTATCTCCACCATTCTCTCCTCTCAGAGACATTGACAGTTCCATCATTTGGTAAAACCGATATAAATGACGTAAGAGCAACTCCAACGCGCCGACCAAAACAGATGGTGATTTTGTCCGCTTTTCGTTCGTTTGGGTCTGCCACCCGCTCGGCGTTCGCCTTGTTTTTTGGGTCGGTCGTGCACCCAACGCCCGCGATCCATTTCATGTCTACGCACAAATTTGAAAAGGCTCGTGGCCATATATCATGCCAGCGGCCATGCCGTCGCCCAAAGTTCATGCCGACATCATGCCAACGGTCGACATACAATCCCAGCCCCACAGTTCATGCCAGCATACTTGCTAGCGGCCGGCACACATGCCAACACACAAAAGGGGCTAGAGTTTGACCACGCCATCTCGGCCGTCTTGGCTTTGGGTCTCGTCGGGATCGTAGCCAGCCGCGGCGGCACCGCCAGCGAGCTAGCGGCCGACGCACCTTCCTCGAAGATGAGGCTCTCCATGAAAAGGTTGGCCGTCGATGAGGCTCTCCATGAAAATGAGGCGCCTCCCTCGCCCCTCCAGATGATGAGGCACCGGCCATCGGTGTGGCGCGGGCGTGGAAGGCGCCACCACGATTACCTTCGGCTAGCATTCCCCGGGGAGTCGGGAGGCTTGCAGATAGACGTGGAAGCTAGGAATCGGATGCGTGGCAGACGCACGTGATGACTCTGGCAGCACCATTCGAGGAAACGCGGACGAGCCCATGCTGGCGGCGGCCACGACGGCGTTGACGAGCCCTTGCTTGCCAGGGTTTAACCCTAGGTAGATCAGGGCCTCCTCGTTGCCGTCGCGACTCAGGCATTGGTTTTCTCCTGCTGTGCGGCAGCAGTGAGGGCGGTGGCGGTCGTTGCTTTGTCCCTTGCGTCCGCCGCGTGCCTCCGGCCCTTCCTCTTGGCCGACTGCACTGCCCGCTCCTCGGGCGTCAGCTGCTTCTTCTTCTTGGGCGGCGCAACGGTCTTGTGGAGGCGCGGGGCTTGCCTTTGTCGGAGGGGGCGGAGGCGAGGCCGGACGAGGCGAGGGAGGCGAGGCCGGCGGCGGCATCGAGGGCGTCGTCCATGGCGAGCGGCCAGGAGCACGAGCGGGCGGAAGGAAGGGAAATGGTGAACGCTTTGCCACCGACTGGCGGGCTAGGGATAGTTCGCGCAGGGCGCGCGCCCGTCTCGTGTCTGCGCCGACGCAAATCAGGCTCAAAATTGGGCCGGGAACGGATCGGCTGGCGAACGAAAATCAGACGCACGTCCGTTTGAGTCGGCGCGTTG